>NC_085868.1:13644812-13652312 GCF_034702125.1 Engraulis encrasicolus | reverse complement strand
AGTGTGTTTTGAGAACCATACCAAAAACTCAACATATCAGCATCCACACATCATTGTTGAGGGGGCCAAAAGAATCAATGACTGAGTCCAATGCTGCTCTTTTGAAAGTTCGCTCGAAAAAGGAAGCAAGGTTAGGCATGCAAGGCAAAAGTCTCACGTCTTTGCCAACAATTAACTTGGGGTCTCTGAGCTGCTCAATCAACCTGAGCCCTGGCTGCAGCTCTCAGCGGGTGACGGCGGCCCCTTTTGTGTTGGTAATTTCATCGGTGAGTCAGCGGTTCAAGCACGTATTCATCATAAGTACTCGTGTAAAAGAGGCCGCAGCGGCTCTGAGCAACCAGCAGTCGCAGCGCCATCATCACTCCCCATCAATTCACTTAAGCGTCCCTGAGGAGAGAGACAGAGGGCCCTTCTCAAAACCTAGGGCAGTGTCCTTCCAAGTGTATCAGCCTAATTAGTCACACCCAGTGAATGGATACTCTTTATTAGTCACACCCAGTCATTGTATATTCTGTAGAGTTCACCAAAGAGTATCCGATCACTATGTGTGACTAATTGGGCTGATACACTTGGAAGGACACTGCCCTAGGTTTTGAGAAAGACCCAGAGACAGAGAGAGAGCTTGTGACTACATGCGACCACTAGAGGGCAGTGGTCGAGTATCTGAATTCCTCTCAGAGCGGGAGGTGGCTGGAAGATATGAGACAGAGGGGGAGGGAGGGAGGGGGAGGACAGAGGGAAAGAGAAAAGGGTGTGTGTGAGGGAAGATACATTCAGACGGGCAGATGGACTGAGGACAGATGAGAGATGGGGAGAAGAGGGAAAGGGGGATGAGCAAGAGATGAGCGAGACTGAGAGAGATGAGGGTCATAGAGTGAGAAAGAGGAATGACGGGAAGAGAGAGAGAGAGAGAGAGAGAGAGAGAGAGAGAGAGAGAGAGAGAGAGAGAGAGAGAGAGAGATGCACAAGAAGGAAAGCTTTGGGGAGAAATCAGTGGAGAAAAGAGAGAAAACGCTCGAAGAGAGACACGGGAAATAAATTAATAGAAGAGGGAGGATGAGGGAGAGAGAAAGCGAGGGAGACACAGATTACAGAGCGAGGGATGCTGTGTGCAATTGTATGTAGTAGAGAGAGAGAGAGAGAGAGAGAGAGAGAGAGGGGGAGGTAGAGATAGAGAGGGGGAGGTAGAGATAGAGAGAGACTCGGATGCTCTAGTCAAGTGTGTGACCTAGTATCTGTACTATGTGTGTGGGAGAGTGTCAGACAGAGAGAGAGAGAGAGATGGAGAGATGGAGAGATGAGGGAAAGATGGCTATCCGCTGCTGTGCAAGGCAGGGGTGTTAAGAAAATCCATCTGGACACACACACACACACACACACACACACACACACACACACACACACACACACACACACACTCTCTCTCTCTCTCTCTCTCTCTCTCTCTCTCTCTCTCTCTCTCTCTCTCTCTCTCTCTCTCTCTCTCTCTCTCTCTCTCCGCCAACTCTGGCATCGTACATCACCCTGGGTAAGCCACAAGCACTCGCCCACATCTTTCATTGGCATGAATGATTACTGCCGTTAACAGACAAGCGCCGGACATGATAAAGTGATCGTCTGCCCCCCCCCTCTCATTCACGCTCTCTCTTCTTTTAATGCTCCGTTTTCAGTAAGTGCACACTGTATATGTGTGGCCTATCCGTTTACTCATAGTCCTCAAAGCAACAAAAGAAAGTTGATGCCAGATTGATTTGTCTTCCAAAAAAGGACGGGGAAAAGACAAAACAAGCCCAGCAGAGGTTTTCACAGCGATTTTACACAGAGTTGACAATGAAAATGCTTCTTGACAAATATATCTGCAAGAGAAATCTTTTAGTGTTTATAGTCTCTTGTCTTCTCAGAAGAATGTCCAAGGCTCCTTGCTTCCCCGCTTGTTGTGCAGTGTCTGTGCTATAAGCCTACACAGCATGTGTGCAATTCTTTACGCTGGGAGAACAAGAAAGCCACTGAAAATCGTTTAAGGTGTGAATAGCCAGTGAGTGAGTATTGTTGTGGTGATGATACTTAAGCAGGCTCAGTGCTTAACGCAAAATGGCTCACCGTGGAGTCATTCGTGTGTCTTTTTCACCTGGGGATTTTACATCCTCCAGAATTGCACATTTAATAGAAAGACTGGCTAAGAAGAGGGAAATGTGTGGATTTTGAATGAGGCTGGATATGAGACGCGGATAGAGTTTGCAGGGTTTGCATGCTGCACATTTATTTACAATGTTGAATGTCGTGCCATCTGAAATTGGCATGCAAATTGTTTTGATTGTTGGCCTAGCATAAGGAATGTGTAGTGAGGCATGAATTGAAATGAGTAAGGCTTGAAATGTTTTTCACTACTCTAGCAGTGTTTCTGAATGGGGGCTCTATCCACAGGGGCATTGAGAAGGCTATACAGCTCCAGGCCTTTTTATTAGAATACCATGAAAAAGTTGATTTATTTCCATAATTCCATCAATAATGTTAAACTGTCATGGATTGTAGATTCATGGCCCAGTTTTTTAACTATTCCAATCATTAAATTGTTTATTTTTACACATTTTGGTCTTCCAGCTCCAAAAAAACATGAATTGGGGAATTCACATCATTAGAATATTGTAATAAAATCACAATTTTCTTCATCAAAATTTGTTTCACATCAGTGCACATCAAATCAGTTGAACTTTGGTACTTTCTACACAACATGCAATGTTCAATACTTGGTTAGGACTCTCTCTGTCTTAATATTATTAATAATAACGGCCATGATGCGTTTAACATTGAAGTCAATGGCAGAAACAGTGCATGGGAGTAATGGAAGGCCAGATATCCTTGATGCTTTGCCGTCAGCTGTTTTTGTATAGCTGACCTGGTGTCCCACACTTCACTCTTCAATATACCCTGTAGATTTCCATGCCACATTTTGGCGCTAACTCACCAGTTTAATTCTAAATAACCAGAAATGAAACCCCATTGAAAATGAATGGGGTTTTATTTCTGTTGAGTTAGAATTAAACTGGTGAGTTAGCACCAAAACGTGGCATGGAAATCTACAGAATATATTGAAGAGTGAAGTGTGGGGCACCAGGTCAACAAACAAGAACAGCTGACAGCAAAGCATCAAGGATATCTGGGCTTCCATAACTTCCATGCACTGTTTTTGCCATTGACTTCAATGTTAAACGCATCATGGCCATTATGAAGACAGAGAATGTCCTAACCAAGTATTGACCATTGCATGTTATGTAGAAAGTACCAAATTTCAACTGATTTAACGAATTCACTGTTTTTATTATCACCATGATGTTAGGTGGGGGGCGCTTGGGGGTGTATATAGCATATATTTTTAAGCCCAACTGGGAAACTACAACTCCAATTATCATTGTGACACAGAACTGCACAGCACACTAGTGTTCACTGCACACTGCACACAACAATATTGCACTTAGCAAAATTGCATTGCAATATTGCATTTATATCAATATTGCAAGGGGGCAGCCCCCAATGGTGCCCGAAAGGGAGCAGTGTGGCGGGATGGTACCACGCTCAGAGTACCTCAGTCATGGAAGAGGATGGGCGAGGGCACTTGTCAACCCCTTAGCGCAGCACTATGGCTCTCTATACTCCCCCCACCAACCTGGCGGGTCAGGAACCAAACCGGCAACCTTTGAGCTACAAGTCTGACGCCCTAACCGCTTACCCAGGACTGCCCACGGGATGTGTATGATGAGGTAACAGGGTGTATTTGTTAAAAAAGGATGAGCTACAACTAAAAGAAGATAATTCTACACCCTTCCTATTGCGCCTATAATTATTATTGGACAAAGAGTATTTTTGACTAGTTCAGAATGGTGATTTGTGCAAAATGTCCAACTATGAGGAGTCTGATCAGCGCTACTGTTCCCCAGTATGTCATTATTTGGCAAGCAGTCTTCATTCTCTGACTGCTTTAGAAGGCTATTGTCTCAGAATAATAATAATTGGAACTGAGGAAGTCTGACAGATGAGCAGACCAAACATCTTCAGTCTACAGTACAAACAAAACCCAGTTGCCAACAACTTAACTGTTTTGACAAACATGCTTGTTGACTGTGCAAAGCATCCAACCACAAGTAAGCCTGACTTACTCTACGTAGAGCTTGAGTTTTTCTTTTCTTCTCTTCTCTCTCTATATTTTTGATGATGTTTAGTAATGTTAACCCTGTGAGACCTGAACCATGAAAGCAATGAGAGAAAATTCAATTTTTTTGGAATTCGCTTCAATATTGGTCCCTTATAAGAAATGTAAAAAAAATAATTAAAAAAAAAATTGTTAAGGTCACTTAGATATTTAATCATATATGATGCATCAGGCTTTAAAGAAATGAAAATTCCAATTTCATGACCATTGAAAAATGACTTTTAATGCATTTACAACTTTTTTTTAATTTAAAAAAGTTGTCAGACAATTTAATTTGAGGATTATCTTTAAATATTTAGTGAGATCCTGCCATTTTTTTAGCCTATCCTTGTTTTAGCAGGACCATATTTTACATTTCCCACAGCTTGGTTGGGTAATTTTTTAAAATCTATGTAAAAACATAGCTGATCGAATGCTTAACAACCTATTTATGAGTGTAATATAGATCATTATTCATTTTTGATGTGGAATTTGAATATATGGGTCCATTACTACAATTGGACCATTTCTCCATTCACTTCAATGCATTTTTTACGAGATCATAATTTCAACATTTTGCATTACATTTTCAAAATTGCAAGTAAAACCTGTTTCTTAAGGCAATATCTTTGTCTTGAAGTTAAACAACTTGTGTGTTTTGTTAAATGATCGTCGTGGTAAGCTTTGTAAGTTTCCCTATGGCAAAATGCGTTGATGGCTGACTTCATACCACCGCCCGATGGTGCTTATTTGTTTCATCAGTTTTAGCACGATCTCTCTGCAACACGGTGTAAAAATATAAACTCTTCCTTGATTAATTGCACAAAGCAAGTGTTCAAATTAAAGGATGTAGAGTTATATTTCGGAAATTTGTACACAAACCCTTTGCAATTTGACGATATCTCAGCGTCGGTCAGGGAAACCGCTTCTACCCCATTTTTCTATTTTTCGCCGAGCTGTGGTCAACTTGTTGTCGACCGCTGCTCTCTTGTGGCGGTTTCCGTGTACTGCAGGACGTTTGGAAATGACACGCAGGATGTTTTTGAGATCGATTTTTTTTGTGTCAGCGGGGAGAGGGCTTTGAATTTGATGAATCAAATATGATGCGTCCGGTGCGATAGGGTTAAGTGCGTTTATTATGACAGGAGACAGCAGAGAGAGAGAGGGTAGGGATGATCTAGCCAGTCCACGCCCTCCTAGTGACACAACACCTTCAGCGTCGCTTCTAGTCAGGCCAGGAGCAATACAAATATAATTTCTGAGCTCCGGAAAAATTGGGAACCCCTCCCACTTTGTCGGGAAGCAAACAACCAATAGCAAACCAAGGGAGGTAGGTCAACCATGCCGTTTGGGAAATGTTAATTGTTATGCTCTTGGTCAGACCAAGTCTTGACGAGATTGGAAAGTCAATGATAATCAGGCTAGGGCTGATTTAGGCCGAACTCCAACCTTGGTCCTTATGGGCAGGGCTCTATATTAACTTTTTTTCATCACCAGCCAAAATGGCTAGTAGATGTTAATCTTACTAGCCAAACACCCACTCACTAATGGGTCAAAGTGGCTAGTAAGTTGTTGTTTTTTCTACCAGCCAAACTGAAATTCCACCAGCATTTGGACGGTTGGCTGGTGCAAAGAAAATGGAATCTTGTACAAGAACGACCACTAGCTGGTGTGGCCAGGAGTGGCACTGCAGCTATGTTATCGCAGCCAAGTAAATAATGAATGGGTGCCAATGGGGCTGTACGCTTCTCATAGAACTATCTGCCCGTGTGATTTTTTCCCTGGAAACAATGGAGTCGCGTTCGATAGATATGAGTAAGTGAAAGCATTTGCCGACACGTTTGCATCTTGTCAAGTGTTAGATTCGTGAAAATGACCCTTATTTCAACTATAACACGTGACAATCGACTTTACGGCACTACGCCATTTGTTTTGTAGTTTTAAGTCTGACTTCAGAAGTCGATGTGTTTAAAGTTATGTTAGGATTGTTGCGGACACCTGTTATTTATTGCATTTAAGGTGGTGGAAAAGCGGCATGTGTACATGGGGTAAAGGAAATGACTGTGCTCATCCTTAAGAATGTGGGCACCTTCAATTAACATGTTGGACGGCGGTGGGGGGTTTTGAGGTGTGTGACCGTAGATGTCTCTGCTAGGATCAGTCAGAGTACGTCTCTCGTCAGCTCTGGTCGTGAATAGTCGCAGAGATTCCTCAGCCAGCAGGTATTAGCCGAATGCTAGCGTGTTGCAGGACAAAACTAACACGTCTTTGGGAGAACAAAGCCATGTCAGGAACCTTTAACTTCACTTCTAATACAACTTCCATGATAAGGTACAGAATGTGCACACATCTTTACAAACCAGAGAACAGAACCGTCACAAATCCCTGCTGAGCCATTTAGCCCAATAGGCTCCCATTCATCTTTTACTTGGCTGCGTTCGCCAACGGGGCTATAATGGGAGCCAATGAGAGATGCCTATCTCATAGCTTAGAGAATTTCTGGCGGGTGTTAATTTCGAGCCCTGCTTATGGGTATGGAAGTCCCTAGATTGGGGCTTAGCGCGCTGTGCCACAGTGCCTCCCTGGAGTTTGGAGTCTGTCATGAATGCCATGAGGACTGGGGAGCCAGAGGGCCCATCATCATCACCATAATGAACCCATCCAGTCTCATTTGCCAACCCCGCTGAACTCATCCAATCATTTGTATTGCTGTACTTCAAATCGAGAGATCACCTCTTCAGATTTAGTAATGACTGCATGAGCTGGGAGAACCAGTTGAATGAACACCAAATTAAAATCAAAAGAGAAGCAAAAGAGAATCACAGTTACAGCTTGCAGGCCGACTAGAACGGTGCTGGTGCCCGCTCCAGCACCAGTTACGTTCTGAACCCAAGTGCTTACCGGCAAACCACCTGCAAGGCCGTAGTCAGGATTCCATGATGGGCGCGTAACACACCGGAAAATGTTATTATTAAAGGTAGAATACGTAATTTTTGTCATTTGTTTTCAAAATGCACACTCACTCAGAAGTTCAATATTTCTATAAATATTTACTAGTATAAACTAACATTTACTGGTCTGAACAAGTAGATAAAAGTAGGCATGAAATCAGCCTGTACAAGTGTTTGGTACAAGCAAAGGCAGGCGTAGAGTAGGCTCACTAATCAATATGAAAAATACCGTTCAAAATCATGCTCATTCTATAGCTATTGTTAAACAGCCCATGAAAATCTACGGGCTGTATTGATTTCGTAATTAAAATGAACATTTGTCTGCAGTTTAACGTTATAGCCTGCATAAATGTGTTTTGCTCA
>NC_085868.1:13632312-13639812 GCF_034702125.1 Engraulis encrasicolus | reverse complement strand
TAGTGAGGACAACACAACAGGAGCACAGGCTAGATGTAGATTTTTTTTATTATTATTATCAGTGCCATGCAATGCAAGATAGGCATTTGCTGCCACGTGAAGCATCCCAATACAACACAGCCACAGCAGAGAGAATCGACATCGTGCAATGTAACACAACACCACGACACGGTGGTTTGGCCAAACTGCAATCCTTAGGAGAGATCAAAGAGGAACAGTGAGGGAACCTGAAAAGGTAGACAGATAAATACAAAAGAGGGAACACAGTCTTGCTGGTGTGCAGTAGTTTTTATTTGTGCCACACAGACGAGACATTTGCTCCTGCCACATGAATACAATACAGAGCCAGTACTGTACAACACTGCACCACACACGCACCCTACAAAGCAAAAAGGCAGTAACTGCATTGCTGTTCAAAATGAGTTACTATGACTTTATTGAAATATATATAAAATTCTTAAGTTAAACAAAATGATTGATCTGCAAAAAAGGCGTTAATATAAAGTAACAAAACTGTCACATGTCAATAATCTCCCAAAAAACACATAGGCCTATACTGGATTGCAGTAGGCTATCATTTCAAAGTCAACTGACTCAGTTTTGAGCTCTGCGCAGTTACTGCCTTTTTGCAATGTAGGCAGCTTTATATTGCTAATGTACAGTAATTATTGTTGGTGTTAACATTATAAACACTGATGTATTGATACAGTACAGTGCAGTACAACACAATATGTAATACATGCACGTGTACAACATACAAATTGTGTCTGCGTGTGTGCATACGTGCGCCACCCAGAGCCGGAGCTATAGGCAGGGCAAGCAGGGCACTTGCCCCTGGGCCCAGGGCCCTCCCGTATTGGTGGTGGGGGCCCTATTGTGAGCTATGTAAGCTGTATAGGGGGCCCTATGAGTGTCTTGCCCAGGGGCCCTGTGTGCAATTGTTCCGCCAATGGTGCCACCCCTTCATCGCTGTGGAGCTCATACCCGGAGCAGAGATTCTATAGAGATATGCCAATGTAATAGGTTGCTATGGGCACCTAACATGACCAGGTTCCGGTCTGCCTAAAGGGGTGTGTCATAATGCTCCTAGAATGAATAGAACAGTCCTTAGGTCTGCCTAAAGGGGGACCCCCCCCCTGCAATATTAGAACCCGGAATCAATGGGCCAATGGAACCTCTCTCTCTCTACGCTCTCTGCCCGGGGTGGTGATCTGGCACAGGCTCTGGCCTGAATATCAAAGGTAAGGCATTTGTTGTCCAACACTATATTGGCAAATCTACACTGATGCAGCAGCAGGTGGTGGTGGTGGTGGCCAGGGCTGTTGACAGCTTTGGCCAGGCCCAGGACAAAGTCATCAGGCCCCCTCACCTAATACATACTATCAGTCAGTACAATTTACAACAGTGCTCTCTCCCTGGGCCTGGGACAACTGACCCCTTTTGTCCACGCCACACCATCTCCTATCGACTTCCCTGGTGCCGGTGGTAGTGACTAGTGAGGGTGAAAGGGGAAATGGACGTGTGTATGGGGAGTAGAGCATGGCACGGGAGTGGATTTTCACTCCCGTCCCATCCCGGTCCCAGAAAAAAAATCCCATCCCGGACTGGAGTAAAAGAAACAAATCCCATCCCGTCCACTCCTGAAAAGAATGTTTCCCAATCCTGCCCACTCCCACTCAAAATCAATCCCACTCCCGTTTCATCAAAAAAACCCATGGCTTTTTTTAATGAAAAAAAGCGCTCTCTCATTCCTGCTTTGACTCCCATCCCGCGGGAATCCCGCAGGACCCACGGAAATTCCCGAAAAATGTCATCCTCTAATGGGGAGGATATGGGCCCACTGGGCGGACATCTGAGGCAATGGGGCCCATGCTGGGCAGGGCTAGATTGTCCATAAGGCACATAAGGCATTTGCCCGGGGGACTGTTGATGATTTTGGCCTGGACCTCCCCTTAGTGTAGTAGTATCAGTCCTCATTCTGGTACAGCTGACCTCTCTGAGTCAGATTTAAATATTCATTTCACCTATTTGGTCAAAATAGCTTGCAATAGATGGCTAAAATGTTGTCACAGGCGTCATTGTCTCTCTCAGTGCCTGGCGGACCGGTCTTGGCTGAAAACGCCCGGCCTGATTTTTTTGTCCCATTTCAGCCCTGGGCCCATGCTGGGCAGGGCAGGGGGCTCTTTCAGGACAGACCTGCTGAGCTGCCGCTCCACTGCTTCACCTTTCAACTCCCCCTTTTCAGGTGAATGAGGTGAATGGCCTAACCGTGTTAGGTCTGCCTGCATGGGTCACATTCAAGAGAGGAAGAAAACAGATGGATTGTGGTGGTGTGTAATGTGTGTGTGTTGTGTCGTTTGAAGGGTGCTTGGTTTACAGGAGGTAGGCCTACGCTCTTTCCCTGATGTGATTTTATTTCTCTTTTGAAAAACAAATCTGATTTTTCAGACTATGGTCAATGAACCTCAAATAAAATAGTAATTTCATAGATATGATGTCTCTCCCCGATGATCGGGGTCCCTGGTCTCAGGTCCTGGCAATTAATTTAATCTCACATGAATCGCAGATACCAAATAATTACATTTCAATCCCAATGTCTACTAATACTGTAGAAATGTCTGGCTCCTGGCAATCAGGTGAACCTTTTGATATGTAAATTGATCCCAGTGCAGGACTAGTACTGTCCATTGCCA
This sequence comes from Engraulis encrasicolus, assembly GCF_034702125.1. Lineage (NCBI taxonomy): Eukaryota > Metazoa > Chordata > Actinopteri > Clupeiformes > Engraulidae > Engraulis > Engraulis encrasicolus. Next base: position 13,637,119 of record NC_085868.1, on the reverse strand, counting down.
CAGGAGGGGAGATCAAGTCAATCCACAAAATAGGTAGAAACCAGACAGATCTTTTGATCCAGTTTCTAACCTGAAGGGCTGGTTCTTGCCAGACAGACTGAAAATTACATGAACATTTTCCAATTGAAAGCCAAAGTGATACATACAGTCCTGAGACTAATTACCATGGGTGCCAGGGTGCCAGAGCATTCTTCAAAATGTATCATGTTCTCCACCCTTAAAGGTGCACTGTGTAATAATAATTTCAGCAGTTTCTATTCAGAATTCATTCTGCCTATTCACAATTCTTACCATTTTCACAAATACAGTACTTAGGGTACCACCACCATCTAATTGTTAGTATTTATTTTGACTGGGAAAATTCCCTTTTCATACACGCAAAGGTTGATCTTCTCCATTGTCTGCCATTTTGAATTTCCAGAAATTGACATTTTGGCTGAAATATGTACTGTACATTGCTCGTATTGCTAAATATTAGTTTATTATGTAGTTGCAGAGTTGCAATACCTATTTTGGCCACCATCCCACACAGAGCACCCACACTTTAAGTCTCATAATGATTCTGATGAGAAAGCCTGTTGGATGCTTAATGTTATTTATACCTACTTCCAGGCCTGATTATTAATAAATCAAGAAGCAAGCATAACAGTTTAACATTTGACTTACAGTGACCATGTCCATGCTTTAGGCCTGTCTAAAGCTAATTCCTAAGGTTCTCATATCAAAGAGGATAGAGGGAACCCATATCTCATACCAGTCACCTCAAATATTTAGTCCATTCATTTTCATGATTAAGAAAAGTCTAGCTTGCACTCCACACATTGCAGTTTAAAAAAAAAAAAAAAGTCAAGCAACAAAACACATTGCATGTCAATTACACTTTTACTTTCCAGCACAAAAAAAAATCCAAATTCATTTAAGTAAACAGAGCCAAGTGGGAAACCCATTCTTTACATGTGCAACAACATTAGCCATTGTGATTAATTGGTGGCGGTATCTGTTTATTTTAGATAAGGCCACGAATGGCACAGACCTCGGCAATGATGGGTCACCCTAGCTTTATCAGCTGTCTGATAGCTATGGTACACAAACATTACGCCAGGGACAAATAAAGTCATGATAATGGATAAAACTGACGCTCGAGCAAAAGGTTACAACGGCACATAAAAAATGGGTTGAGAAACATTCAGACACATATACACTGAGGCTTAACATTTCCGGATACACGTATACACTCTATGGGTTGCGGACACTAAGAGCAATCGAGTGTATGATACCAGTATTGAGTCAATACCGAAACCCAATGACAACCCACTTCACATTAAAACATCCAATAAAACTCTTATGTACAGGCCCCTGTCAGTCGTCGATAAAAAAATTGCACCTTCCATTTTCACAGCACAAGCTTCCACTGGAAGCAAATTACAGTACATCTCAGTTCTGTTTTCATCCTAACAGCTCTCCTGAGATTTTCACATTTCTGGAGACGTCACATTCTTTCACTGGGTGAGATAGACACACACACACACACACAAAGTGTTAGGCAGACAGCATGCGGGAACTGTCTGTAGAGCGAGTGGCTGCTTTCTGTGGCTTGTGTCACAGGACGAGATATAAAACCAGAAGGGCCAGACTCCACAGGATGGTGACAGGAAACAATCTGGGGGCATGTGAATTAAACCACAAGACGTCCTCGGAGTCATCTGCAAGCAAAAGGGAGAAAGAGAAAAGGAGAGTTTAGCATGAATGGAAGTGGGGAGAAATGTAAATGTTGGGAGGGGGGGAGCACCAGCCATTAGCACATAGCCTACTCCAGCCTGAACACTACTGTGCTACTGAATGAAATCCTTTGAGGTCCTCCTGGGGAGAAAAAATAAGTCTTTTCTTATGATGATAACAGGAGTCGTATTTTATCAGTTACCAAGTTGGTAAGTATGTTTCCTGTTTTACTTATTTGCATATAGCCAACACAGCTGTCTGCATAAATGCGTAGGGCCTATCTCACAAACACTCTGAGGCAAGAATAAAGAAATTGAATCAGATAAATGGAAAGAAAATGTAGACTTGGCGTCCATGAAGAGTTTGCATACACAAACAAATAGTCTCTGTGCTGCTTGACTGCCCCATGCTCTTTTAAATGTGCTGCAGGAAAGCCAATTTACTTACCACAGTTTTGGAACACTTGAGGGAAGCAGTGAAGCACTCCATAGCCACAGCGACAATAGGAACATCCTTTCTGAACCCACTCGCCATGAGGGATAACTCCACAGTATCTGCGTGGAAAAAACCCAACAACAACAGAACAGTGTTAGGCAGTGTTACGAGATGTGCCAACGTCTCAACTGGAAACAGTTGGCGGCACTGTTGCGCATCACTAATGGACATGCCAACAAGAATAGACCTACCTTATGCGTTCATCATATTCACAGCTTCGGCCAGTGAAGTGCCGGGGACACGCGCAAAAGCTTCCAAGGATGCAGGTCCCACCATTTTTACAGCAGTCACGACTCTGCTGGGCACCTAGAAAAACAAAACCAGCCAGTTATGAAACAGCGTTGATTTGACATGCCATAATGTAGACCTAGTATTGATATAGACCTATCTTGTAAAATAAATGGCATAACCCTATCAGAACGTGGAGACAGTTTCCAAAAATTACAATACAAAATTAAACTAGGGTAGGCCTACTTACTGGAACTACTATTGAAATTTAATTGAAAGCTTGCTGCTCAGCCATATTCCCCCAACACCACTAGGCCTACATAATAAATTGTAGTCGCACGTACTTCCTGTGAGTCCGATGAAAGGCAAGACTGGTGCGTTTTCATGGTGCTTTCTGCTACTGGACGGCGAATTCATGTCGTTGAACTGATTCAGGTAACCGGCTTGCTGACTTTTCTTCTCCGATAGTTTGGGTTTTACGCAGTCCGCTCCTTCACACGCTGTTCGTTAAAACCACAAAGCGACAGTTGGTTTGATTGAATGATGTAGGATATTGAGAAATGACATCAGAAAATTAGGCTACTACGAGTTAACCTGGAAACAAGGCCTACCTGATCCGACAGCAACACAGGCAGAGCAGGCCACGGACAGTAGTATCCTGGAAAATACAAACGAAGATAAAGAATTAAAGCACAAATCTGATATCCGCAAATACTGTACCAACTGATTAGGCCTACATTAGCAGGCAACTCCCTGCGCAAGCTGTAAGAATCTACTTACAGGAAAACGGAATCCATGTTGTTTTCGATGTGTCGTTATTTGCCTGGTATCTCCGAAGCCAGCACAACTGCACCAAGTTATCCACATCCACTGTTCTTTATCCCCGTCCTAGAGACCGACACCACGATAAGCCCTGAGACCTGGAGATGGCCCTTCCCAACCCCACACCCCTAACGGGCAATTAACACCCCGAGGACCAGCCTCCTCCGGTCCATAGTCATGCATGAGGTAACCATTTGCAGTGGGTTTCCAGATGTTTATGTATGGGGTGGGTAGGCTTACAGTAGCTTGCATTTAAAATCAACATAAACCCAGAGCAACCCAAGTAGGTTTACTAATGTGAAATAAATAAAATAAAACTCTGTCCAAGTTGGTAGGGCCTAATGGTAAACTCATCTTTATCATAAACTTAAATTAAGACATTATAGGCCTACTTGCAATAATATGTGATAGTATGGACCTGAATGGTGCATTCCATTTTCATACTGTTATTTTGTTTACCATTATGGTCACTGCACTTGCAACTGCACAAGCCAAATTCCTGAGTGAACTCTACATCTTCAACACAAGGACCAGCTTTTTGACCATTGTATTCAATTTAGTCTGAATGGGCTACATAACTAGTAGTTATTAACTACTTAGGTAGTCTATATGACTTCATATAAACCATAAAAGTACCCAGGTTTGAAATTTTTTGAATCTTTTATGATTTTACAAAGTTACGTACTCTTGTCTCCTCATTGCCATACATCCATACATTCGGTAATGTTAATGCATAGACTGTAAGGGTGAAATAGCCTATACGAGGTTTACGAGGTATTTAAAGCACATTCACTTCATGGCCTTGGCTAATGAAAGGCATGAAATGTGCGGTATGCCAGGTAGTTAGACTATTTCACTCTCTCAGTCTCACGTGAATGAACACCATACTAACAGCTGTGGGTATGGTATTTGCTGGACAAACATTGAGAAGATGTGGTATGCTATGAAAATGAAAAACTCTTGTACATATCTCTATCTCTCTCTCTCTCTCTCTCTCTCTCTCTCTCTCTCTCTCTCTCTCTCTCTCTCTCTCTCTCTCTCTCTCTCTCTCTCTCTCTCTCTCTCTGGGTGGGTGTATGGAGGTCATTTTTGTCAGTCTTCTGGAAATACACTATACAACCATTAAAGCTAATTGCTGCACAGTTTAAGACTCCCTCCCCTCCCCTCCCCTCTCCTCTCCTCTCCTCCCCAGTGCCCCCATCACTCGGCCCCCCCACCCCATCATCCACTAAAGGTGAGGTCACACCCCTACCAAGGCCAGACAGTCAGACACTTCTCTTCCTGCCCTGTGCTGACCCCCCTCCCCCTCCCCATCCAACTCCACTCCCATCTCTCCCCTCTCACCCCTCTCACCCATCATCTCCCTCTGACAAGCTCCCTGTGTCTGCTCTGCTGTGATGGGTTACTAAATAAAGTTTGGTAGCACAGGGCCACACGTTGGGTGGGTGGGTGGTTGGAAAGGGTGTGAGAGTGCAATGGTGACCCCGTGAAGTCAAGGTTGGGGTCGTCCGTTCGGACTGGGGACTAGGGCAATGAAATTGTG
>NC_085868.1:13512312-13627312 GCF_034702125.1 Engraulis encrasicolus | reverse complement strand
AAATGGGTCATTTCTGTGAATCGTGTAGATCCGAGGAGAAAATGTTAGGGGCGGGGGTGTCGAGGAGAAAAATGTAGCGCCAACTTACTGTATCATTGTGTAGCGCTCTACCGCAGAGAACTTCATACAGTTTCAGGAGACTCCACAACTGACAATGACGTTTGACCAATCACTGCATTTGTTGCTGTCGGCACAGCCAATAACGTGAACGACCTCAATCTAAGTCCCGACCTTCATACTTCTCTTTGAAAGCGCAAAACAGGTGCCGCTTTGGTGGCTGGCGTGGTTGTAGCAAATATCTTTCTTAGTTCTAGAACATCTCTGATTATAAGAAAATGTCCAAACAATCTGTCACAGATAGGCTACACGTTTCCCAGAGAGGTAGCTATTTGAGATCATGATTCTTGTTATGAGAACATCAGGACGCAAGTTTCGATGAGAAGTGAGTGGATGTTGTTAGCCACAATGGTTAAGATGATTTTCCTAATAATTTGAAACCGCATTCAAACCCTGCCCACGTGAAAAAGTATTTATTCTCAAAAGAGCTCCGTTAATGAAAGCTTGGGTAGGCCTACGGCACGTTTTCCTGACGGCTATTTTAACGGGTCTGTGCGCTACGAAATGGCGAAAGTATCTAGTAGGCACTACGGGGAAGAAGCGCATACAGGCTACGCGAAGCATCCAACATCATGCTTCGAATCATATGCTGCGGCTTCTTATAGCACGCACGAGAGAGAGGGAGAGGGAGAAAGAGCGAAGCCTAACTTAGTCAATCGTTTGACACGGGACAAATTGTTATAGGAATCATGCCAAGTTTTTTGTAATCCCTTGGTAGCCTACATCTAAATGACATATTAAAAATCTACCGATTTATATTTAGTGGAAAACGGTCAAACAGTTTTTTTCACGGTCAAAGTTGGAGCTTTCCTGTTATTTTTTTCATAGGGAAACAGATATACTAGGTGAATGGACTAAAATGTGAGTAGTTTGGATACAATTTCAGTAGTTTATCCAAACTGTGACAAAGATTTTTTGTATTACAAGTTGTCTGAAATATGATGATTAACTGTTCAAACGAGATCACAACCATGAAGCGTTGAGGGGACATTGGATAGTGAGGAGGGGTGCTTATGCCATTGGGGGGCATTAGTCTATTTTATTTATTTTTAAGGGAAGCATTGGCAGGGTTTTGATGAGGTCAATGGGGTGTTAGGAAGCGTATGATGAGGTCAAGGGGGAATTTTTTTAAAAGGCTGAGAACCAAAACCCATTTTATCCATCTAGGCCTATCTATCTATCTATCTATCTATCTATCTATCTATGGCAGTTCTTCTTCTGTTCACTGTCCCTGGCTCGCTACAGTATGCTCAAAATTCATAACTTAAAGACGGTTTTAGCTACATTTTCACCCATGGGAGACCATGCCCCCAGACCCCCCTAGTATGACTCTTATACAAAACTGTCCCCCAAAAACGCCACTGCGCACCGCTACAGCACACGCGCCGCTCCGTGCCACCGCGCCACGCCGCACCTTTTAGTGGAGCGGCTACAGGAAAAATCGTGCAAATTATGATACAAGCGTGAAATTCAGCAGGTATGTGCTTAAGATCAATACAATCAAATCTACCCAATTTGCCATGTGAAATGGCGGCCATTTTCCAAGATGGCCGCCAAAAAAGAGCCCAGATATTGATTTATTGCATAGAATTGACATATAAAATTATGATACATGCATGATATTGAACATGTATGTGCTCAGGACCAACACAATTAAATCTACCTGATTTGCCACTTAAAATGGTGGCCATTTTCCAAGATGGCCGCCAAAGAAGATCTCAGAAATTGATTTATTGCACAGAATTGACAAAGCAAATCATAATACAAGCATGCCATTCAACATGTATGTGCTCAAGACCAATGAAATCAAATCCACCTGATTTGCCACTTTAAATGGAGGCCATTTTCCAAGATGGCTGCCAAAAATACCTCAGTAATTGATGAATTGCATAGAATTGGCTTAGCAAATTATGATAAAAGCATGAAATTCGACATGCATGAGCTCAAGACCAATGTAATTAATGCTACCTGATTTGCCACTTGAAATTGGGGCATTTTCTAAGATGGCCGCCAAGATCTCAGAAATTGATTTATTGCACACAATTGATCAATCAAATTACGATGTAGGCATGAAGTTCGACATAAATGTGCACAAGATCAATGTAATCAAATCCACCTGATTTGCCTCTTGAAATGGTGGCCATTTTTCAAGATGGCCGCCAAAAATACCGTAGATTACCATACCATAGATATTGAATTTTGCACACAGTTGACCAAGTAAGTTATTATACAAGTATGAAATGTTGTGTAAATGTGCTAACAAACAATACAATAAAATGTACCTGATTTACCACTTGAAATGGTAGCCATTTCACAATATGGGCTCCAAAAAGATTGAATTTAGTGCGGAATCCAGCAAGAAAATTACGCTAAAAGCTTCTAATTTTGTTTGTTTGTGCTATAGAGCAATATAATCAAATCTTCCTGACTTGCTGGCCACTTGGAAATTTAGGGTAATATGGTAGGAGGCGTTAGTGTATTTCAGGGGGCATTATCCTACACAGAGAAGAAATTGATAAAAGCACTATACACTATAGGGGGCTAGAATAGCTATAGCAGTGGTTCTCAACCTTTTGTGAACAAATGCCCCCTTGACCTCATAACAAGCCTCCCAACTCCCCCCCTTATTATCAAATAATAGAATAGACTAATTCCCCCCATTGACAACTAAGGGTGAATCCCATTACACCCCTTAGCCCTACGCCGATCCCCTTTGCCTCCGTTTTGCGCGTCCACGTGTAAGCGTAGTGGCATCCCGATTCACGTTCAGACAGATGGGTAGGGGTTCGGCGAAGGGCTTTCATCCCCTCCGCGCGGAGATTTTCCAACACCTCACTCCACGGACGGACGGCTTCGACAGATTTCCCTGAATGCATTGAGAGTACTACCTCCTCTCAGCTTTATCCTTCTCAACACCCCCAGGACTCCCCAATACCCCCTGTGGGGCTGTAGAGCCCCCATTGAGAAGCAGTAACCAATAGAAAATGAATTTTGGACACAAATGCCTAGATGCACTGTCTGTCATTGAATTCCTTCTAAAGTTAAACTGTGCACTTTGTACAACACTCATTTTGCACACTGTGAAGTTTGAACACCCCTATGCCTTCCCCTTGCCCCTCGTCCCTTCAAACCTTGAATCGCAACCCCTACGAATTGAGACACCCCTTCAACAATCCCTGCATGACACCCATAGCATTCAAAAAACAGCCTCTCGATGGTTAAACCAACAATATTACTTGTAATCACTCGGACAACAATTTTAAAAAAGGACAACGGTGTTGCATGACCCTCGCAATTCCTTCACGACTTCCATGCATTAAGTAGACATTAATAGCAATTTTTTCATGCACGTTTCCTGGAGAAAATAACCCATTGAGACAATGTTTAACTTAGTACAATGCAACATTTATTACAACAGAAAAAACATAAATTACATAAGTACTTATTTTTGCGTGCTTTTGTGGATGCCGACCTTTTTTAAAGACATTCACAATGCATTTGGGGGAAATAGGTCTTACCCCTCCGTTTGAAGTCTTCCTCTGGAAAATCTCTATTTGAAGGGGTAGAAAGCCCCTTACCCCTACCCCTCTGTCTTAACGTGAATTCGGACAGCCCTACGCCTATGAACGTGCAAAATGGAGGGTAAGGGGAAAGGCATAGGGCTAAAGCCTGGTTTATGCTCAGAATCAAAGTTGTCTGTGCGATGATGCAGACAGCCACGCAGTTATTTTTACCACCTCTGCCGTCACTTGGTGTGCACCTGAAAATGTGACTGCCCGCAGACAGCTACGCGGTTAACGGCAGCAAGAGCCGCTGTGATTGGTCCTCTCGACCAGGCTGCTCTGTGCTCGAGAACAAAGAGCTACTTCCTTGTTCTAACCTTCACTGGGCTACGGGCTATGAGATGTTCATTAAATAAGTTCCTCATGCTTTGTAGCTTCAATTATTTACACAAACCAAAGACAACACGTGCACTTGAAAGTTACGATGCTGAAGTTATATCGGGACAGTAAATAGTGTTTCCATATTTCATTCTGCTTGGTGCGACCTGTTCTCGACAATGTGCCACTTCCTTGTTCCAAACTACCGCAGTGGATAGTGCAATAAAAAAGGTTGACGTTTATTGCATGTTTCATTTCCATTGTCGTTGAGTCTGTGTAGCTGTATAGCTACAAGGCAACAGACACGTATACTTTACTCCTTGTATTGAAGGCAGTTTGAATCCTCTCACAGCGCAGACCAGATCGAGCAAAAATCAAAACGGTCTGCGTTGACCTCTGTGCGACAGGCGGCAAAGAGAGTATACACAGCCCTCAAGGGGGTGAAATGAGATTCAGCCATAGACTCCTAACCTCCTCAAAAAGACAGGCCCGTTCACACCTTGCTGGAAAGACTCAACTACATCATTCATTAAAGAGAGCCTTAAGTAACAGATAAAGACATCAAGGTAAAGATCTAGGGTCTTTGCAAAGGGATTATAACTGTATAAATGTCCATAAAACAGTATTAATAAGTATAAGTCCTCATAAGTTATTCCATTAGGCCAGGGTTTCCCAAACTGGGGTGCGTGCACCCCTGGGGGTGCGTGGCCTGCTACAAGGGGGTGCGTGAGCTGAATTGGGCAATGGCATTGCCAAATTGAAGTAGTTTTTTAAACGTATGGTGAATTGTATGCTTGAAGACACATCAGTTCTATTGGAAATGAGGATTCCCCAAATGACTTTGCATAATTTGCGATGATTTTTGCAGTGAAACCTTACAGTAAGTGGCCATCAGCACACCAACATATTCGCTTAGGGGGTGCGCGAACCACATTGACATGAACAAGGGGGTGCGCAAGGAAAAAAGTTTGGGAACCGCTGCATTAGGACATTGGGTAAAACTGCACTGATGAATAAACCAGTATTGTTGTTGTTCATAAAACTGGGATTCTATGTGATTGTTCACTTAGGCTGTTGTTTCTCATCAGGATGTAGCTATGTTGATACCTCAACAGCTTTCTTTACATTTTATTTATTTTGGATTTTTCTAGTAGCATCATCACGCACCACCCTCCCTCGGCATCAAGAACTGGCATTATTAGCTATTACCATGCTACCGCCACGTTAGAGCAACATCGCCACATTATGTAAGAGCAACATCGATAAAACCATGAATTAGCATATTATTACCACATTGTCATTGCATTATTAGCATGTCATTAGCAGTCATTTTTTGTTGGGGGGTGGGGGTGCATAACTGGCGTTATTGGAATGTTATCAACATATTATTAGTATGTTATAAGGGCTTATTTGACATTGGAGACACATCTGTATCACCTCATCATCTGAATTAAGGATAATGAACAATTTGGACCACATTTGCAATTCTATACAACAGACGCCATCTTGGAAAATGGCCACCATTTCAAGTAGCAAATCAGGTGGATTTGATTGTATTGGTCTTGACCACATATGTGCTGAATTTCATGTGTGTATCATAATTTGCTTGGTCAATTTGGAGCAATAAATCAATTTCTGGGGTCTTTTGACGGCCATCTTGGAAAATGGCCGCAATTTCAAGTGGCAAATTAGGTGGATTTGATTGTATTGGTCTTGATCACATATATGCCGAATTTCATGTGTGTATCATAATTTGCTAGGTCGATTTGGTGCAATAAACCAATTTCTGGGGTCTTTTTAGCGGCCATCTTGGAAAATGGCCGCCATTTCAAGTGGCAAATCAGGTGGATTTGATTGTATTGGTCTTGATCACATATATGCCAAATTTCATGTGTGTATCATAATTTGCTTGGTCAATTTGGTGAAATAAATCAATTTCTGGGGTCTTTTTGGCGGCCATCTTGGAAAATGGCCGCCATTTTGAGTGGCAAATCAGGTGGATTTAATTTCATTGGTCGTGTGTACAAACATGTCGAATTTCATGCTTGTATCACAATTTGTTTGGTCATTTCTGTGCAAAAAATCAATTTCTGAGGTTTTCTTTGGCGGCCATCTTGGAAAATGGCCGCCATTTCAAGTGGCAAATCAGGTAGATTTATTTATGCTGGTCTTGAGCACAAACATGTTGAATTTCATGCTTGTATCATAATTTTATATGTCAATTCTTTGCAATAAATCAACTTTTGTGGTATTTTTTGGTGGCCATCTTGGAAAATGGCCGCCATTTCAAGTGGCAAATCGGGTAGATTTGATTGTAAGGGTCTTTGGCACATACCTGCCAAATTTCATGCTTGTATCATAATTTGCACGATTCTTGCCATATTGGCCTTGTAGCTGCTCCACTATTTCTCACCTTTTTCACCCCTGACCCGTTTTAATGCCTGATGAAAGGTGCAATTTTTCCAGTCATAATGAAAACTTAGAATTTGATGCTGGTGGTAAGTATTCATGAAAAAGGTAACATTAGTGAATGGGCAGCATGAATTCTGTAAATAAACAACTAAAAATCTCACACAGTGTCCCTTTAAATAGATTTGTAATGGTATTAGTTGGGATCATTGTAGAAGTATTTAAAATACAGTAGGTGTCTCTCATTCATCAATGTCCTCTGGTGTGCTTACAGTATAGGCTACGATTGGTATATAATTTTAATGCTCTACGCTGTGATATTAATATTTCATGTAGTAGAGAATGATATATTGTCGTGTATTAATGATTGGACATGTCATGTCCGGCATATTCGCTTTGTTAACCTTCAGGTTGTCTTTTGTCATTGACTTTGTCTGGGTGGTATTTCACCTTCAAGAGTGTGATAGACTGCAATGCTGTTCTGTGTGGGTAGACCTCTGACAGTACTGATTAACAATTGGATTCTTTTTTCTATGAGTGTGTGAGGCGAAGAACTGACAAATTTGACACAACAGGCAGTCTGTATGAGACGTTCAAAGGTTGACAGTTCTATTCCTAATGAGCCATCTTTCCCCTTCAGTCATGCACCTCCTCAGTTCACTTTGAAAGGTTGAGGCAGATGTCATGACGAGCTTCAAACAAACCACTAAAGACTGAACTTTGCAGCAAACTAATGGCTTTCTAAAATCAGTGCTAATCCTTATTAGACACAATAGGCAAAAAAATCCATTCTGAGGCAATTACATGAGTGTAGTCAAAAGCGTCTCTTCAAATATCAACGTAACCTATGGCAAAGTTCTGCAGAAAAATCTTCAATGCATGCTCCCAAAAGAACGTCAGGTGACCAACAGCATTAGTATTTTTCTCAGCTTTTATTCCATCAGATGAAACTGAAAGAGGGACATAGTGCAACAACGGGCACTGAAAACAAATAAACCTTCACTCCACTCCACTCCACCCAAGGCTTTTGAAAAGGGGTCACCTCTGGCCGCACGTTTGTGCTCTAAAAAATGATGTGGTGTCACCGTGCCGTGCGTATCCTCCTCCTCCTCCTTGCGACTTATCTTCTTGATGTGTGTCTGGGGTTGCACAGGGCTTGCAAGGCCACCACTGAATCCTGATGCAAATAGGCGGCAAGCGCGTTACCTGCATGCTAATTGAGCCGGAGTCGCACACAGACAACACATTTACTACGATGTCTCTGGTTCTCTCTGACTGTTGACAGCGGCACAAACACAAATACTCAGGGTTTATCGCCTTGCCTGACGGGCGAATGCATCACGTCCCAGACAAGGTGTGGTGTGTTTGTTGCTGCTGTGACATTCAGCCAAAAAAAAGAAAAAAAATCACGATAAGGGAGAGAAAGATGAAACGGTTCAACAAACATAACTGTTAATCCAACTCTACGGGCCAAATAAATATTGCAAGGAGCACCTTGAGATATGCGATATGATGTACGTTCATACAATAGTCTAAAAATATCACACGCTGTGACTTACATAAGAGGGGATCGAATAATGGCGTTAGTGTTAATAGTCATGACCGTCTGTCTACACCTACCCAGCAGAACATGTGAGCCGGGTCCATCTGTATGGCCAAAGGACAGTGTGTGCTTTACTATTTATATACCACGGGCTTGATCCTCTCCTTAAATGTAGTCACATAAGATGTCACACGATTTCTCATCCTTGACAGGACCGGCTACTTACATTTAGCTCGGACAAGCAAGCAAATGGCCCTAGCTGACCCCCATTCCTGCGATTGGAACGTAGAGAATATAGGTCACAACTGCAGCAATGTACCACCACCCTTCTTTAGTTTAAGCTGCTGTAGCTGGTCATTTAACAGACAACCTTGTTTAGGCGATGATGTACATTTAGGGCTTGTGGGAGAGGGTGAAGTTTTTTGTGTTTCTTTACCTGAATCATTGCTCCATATACTGTGCAGCATGTGCAAGGATGGGAAAACAACACTATGGATACACTAGGGCATTTGCAACTCGGCCTACAGCAGTTCACGAGAGCACAGTTGTATTTATCTTGGCAATATGTTCATGCCATGTTGCGTACATGTCACTACTTGCAACATTCTGAAGCGAGTGAAGCTGGCTCTGTATAATCTTTTGGCGATTAAAACTGTAGGCAGTTTCCACAAATTCAGATGTCAGTAGTGATGGTAATGAAAGCTTGCTGGGTTTATTAATCCTTAATATAACTACACATACAACTTGATTGGATAGCGGTAGCAGCAGGTGTCTGAGTTTATAGGCTACTGTACTTAACTTCAGTATAAAACTTTGACTTAAAAATGCACTTTTTTTTCTTCTTTATTCTAGTCTGCTAATGCCCACAGGCAGGTTGGCCCGTTGAAAACATGGCAATTCTTTTGATTCAATTCTCTGATACGCCTGCCTCCTTTTATATATGTTCCTTTCGATATGGTCCTTCCACAATATAGGAAATTAGTTGTTATGCAATGCTTTTTACAGGTAAAACTGAAGAAAAAACACTAAATATGTGTTTCCTTGACATTTTAACAGATTACTAATAAGACAGCAAGGGCTTTGTTCACCGTTGCCTTCTGGAGACCTGTGACATTTTCCAGTAATTATGGATAATAGTTATTGCATTTAAGAGGTAAACAAACAGAGTCTGTGGAATTGTAAAAGTAAACATTACCCACCTAGGCACATCTTTTAAAAAGATACCAATTGTACACGTTCAATGAGCACTCAGTTAATTCAATACAGTAAATTCATGTATTATCAAAAACACAATGGCAATCAAAATGGTGTGCACTGAAAAATCAGAGAGGCAGTGTAGTTAACAATTGAGAAGTGTTGCTCAAGGCCCATGCTTTGAGCACATGCCTGTAATTAACAAAAGAAAATGTATTTAATCAAACATTTGAGCCAAGAACTTAGCCATAGTTGAATTGAACACAGTCTTCTTGTAAAATTGCAGGTAATTTAAAGGGATGGGACAAAATTGCTTAATCAATGCATTCAGCCAGTGCAGCAGTAATGTTCTGTGTTGTGCTGTCTCATTAGGATTAGCTCTGTTCTTTATGTTTAAGACTAGAGCAGGTGTTCTGTCGAAATGGGCTGCTTCATCAAGATGAGCTACCAGTAACCTAAATCGACAGTGGCGTCAATCGGTTTGCCCGCCATCTTCAAAATAACACACCTTGATTTCCTTCCATGAATCAATCAATTTCAATTTGCAGATATAGGCCTACGGGTTGTTTATTTAATTTATGTGAAACGACATCAATGTGTAGCTTCGTCTTATTCATGCCTTTTGATTTTTCCGCCATGGAGACATTTTTAATAAGAATAACGTGCCGACATACGTTTGTTCATTGTATTATGGTTATTTGTTAAAGAGAGCGACGTGTAGTCCTTGTCTCAGGAACAAACTTGCCATATGAAATAGAACTGGCAGAACTGGCAAGTTGCCCAATTAATTTGATCTGAATGGCTAAATTGCTCCCACTGGGTAATCACATTCACTGACAAAACTTGATGAGATGAACTAAGGTTTTTGAGCAAGAGACTAGCTTTTGCTGGGTGATCCACGCTGTTTTGCTGTTTTTTTGAGAATGCACTTTATATTTTGCAAATTGCGAGAGAGATTTGAGAAATGCCAAAGCAATTGAGAAAAAGTGTCATTTTTACCCAAGTAGTAAACAGTTTGGACATTGTTGGATGTAATAACTGACGCGAAATTAACTTGGTGGTAAGCTCAGGGGGTACACAAGTTACAATCTGAGTCACTATACAAGGAAACCACCATCGAAGAAGATCAGCTGTTCGATAGCCCGATATCAACCGGGAAAAGTGCTACATGGTGGTGCACATGCGCACATACCCAGTAGCGAAAATGAGCTAATCTTGATAGGGAGCCCATATTGACAGGACACTGGCACTAGGCATAGGCATTAGGGGTGTGCAAAAAATGCATCACAATACTTATTTTCAGGATGTACTGCATCGATTCATGACAATTGATTATTTAATAATAATACAATTGAATTTGCCACTGGTTCATTTTGTTCAGTAGAGAGTAGGTATTGGTAATATTTCTGTTGTAATGGAAGCTCTCTCCCAGATGCTAAACTGCTTAAATAAAATATATTGACTCATGACTGCTACACAGCAACCGACAAATAAGCTACACACTTACTGGCGTATATATCGCAAAGCATCGCAATAGTACACAAATCGCATCTTGATAGAATCGCATCGTGGCATGTGTATCATGATGTGCACTGAATCGTGAACCCTTTGCCAGTACCCCACCCATATTGCCTAGGGCAGGGGTATTCAATCATGTTTCAACGAGGGCCATTTTTCAAATTCCTCCCAGTAAAGGGACCGAACTATATGTATGTATTATGGTTGCCGACTGTCAATTAAAAAAATATGGGAGACTTCATTGAAGTGGAGGGTCTGGGGGTCCTCCCCCAAAAAGTTTTGCATTTCTTAGATGTAATTTCCTGCATTTTAACATCCCGTGTCCCGTTTCAGCATGATAACGGAGCCCATACTTTTAACTCTAAATTCCAAAAAACGTTTCTGTATTTGAAGGGGCTTGTGGGGGGCCAGAACCTTGCTGTCCAAGGGTGGATCTGGCCCCAGGGCCGCCATTTGAATAGCCCTGGCCTAGGGAGTAGGGACATCAAGTTGACTAGAACCTGTCCTGTTTATGACCCAATGATCAGGCAGGTGGTTTTTGAATTAGAGGGTTGCAGGTCCAAGACCCACCCTTACCAGTAGGATGAAGGCGTGTCCCTATACTCCCCACAGTACATGGCAGACGTGCCCTTGAGCGTGGCACTTAAACTCACATGGAATTCCAGGAACTGTAATCAATATCTTGTACATAACCAAGTCATTTTGATTGTAAGTGTCAGCTAACGTAAGTGTAATGTAATGTAAATACAGTTTAGTTATTTTTTAAGCCCTTACTTCCTTCAGCCACCCTCAACCCACCTCAGACCACCTTCCTCAAATTAAAGTGCATGCAAAGAAGAAGAAAAAAAGTGGTTAAAAATAGCTTCAAACATGACATTGATGTACCGTTACGTATCACCAGATCAGAATGTCCAGACAGGTCATAAATATCTTGCTGAAATCACCAGGAAACTGAGCAGGCCGTGTCCTCAAGCAAAAGTTCATCATCTTGGAGATGCACAACCGTAATACAGAATCAAGATATACCCAGTGAGGACAGGCATTATATTTGTTCTTTAAGTATTATTACACTGTATTTGGCTGGAGAACTGTGAATGAGAACTGGATCTCATGGGTATATCACCACCACTAGCAGCATGTGGCATTAAGCTGGCATGAAACCTAATGTAACACATACACACACACACACACACACACACACACACGCCTGTTGCGTATACATGCACATGCACATGCGCGGGCACACACACGTATAATTTGTGTATATATATACATTCACCAGCTGTCTCCCCCTAACGGTATGGTATGGACAGCAGCCCTGCTCTGTGTGGATGTGTGAAGACTCTGGATGTAAGCAGCTAAGCATGCCCCGGGAATTGGGCTAGCCAGCCAAGCAGAAGACAAGCATGCCCGCTAGCCTCTGCTATACAGTAGGGGCCAGAAGGAGACTGGCAGTCTCTGGCAGTCATATTATGGGTTAAAGGCCTATAAATAGCAGCGGCCGAAGCATCCTGGTCACACGGCGTCCAGTTAATTACAGTTGTCACTGCGATATATAGGAGTTGCCGCTGCCAGCCTGTGGAGACGGGTTATCTTCAGGTTTGCCCGCAAGCTGTGACCGGTGAGTAAATCTCATGGACCTTTTTCTTTTGAAATTCTTTCAAAAATGAAAGTCTCAATTGCAAAGTCATGATCTGAGATATGTTAGAGTGATCATTCTCTTTCTGTATGATATCTAGATATATTACTGAAATGGTAATGATTTTCTGAAGGGTGTATATAGCAAGGTGTCATTGTTGATGGCTATGTGTCAACTGTCCTTCAGACAGTTTTCATGAAATTATTTCATGCAATTGAACTTTTGAAGTTGTTGGGAGATAACAATTGATTGTCTTTTCCCTTCCAAGCATTGCTACCACAATGCCTACTGTGGCAGGTAGATGGAGCTTCTTTATTTGCTATTCCTTGCAGTAATGTGCTTGCCCCCCTGCTTTTCCCAGACGAAAGAAAAACATAATGCTTAGAAACATGAGCATGCATTTCTATAGAAGAAAAGCATAACTCGTAATTGCGTGTGTTTTGTATCACCCTCTAAAGTTATCAGGATGCATACAGTAAACACTGACTTGTTGACTAATTAACTCTTAAAACAATACACAAAGTACTGGCATGGTTATAACATCATTTTCTCATCCCTGTCATGGTTGAGTGTTCATCAGACTTACCCAAAATTATCTCATTCCATAGGTAGTAGTCACTCCTTATGGATTCCTTAATTCCTTGTATACTCCTTTTGTAATACCTTTATTACATTAATACTTTTAATACATACATGTACATGTAATAAATTGTATGTATACAACTGTGTGAAGTGTACAAAATGTTTAAAAATAGTTACTATATATTACATCATGCGTAATTGTTTTTCCAATCGACTGTAGTGACCGTCGAGATGCCGCATGATGAAGGCGCGATGGTGTGCAACGCCGACCTCATAAAGAACGTGTGGGAGATCAGAACCAGGGAGCAGTTCCACAAGCATCAGAATGAGGCGGCGCGGCTGGAGAGTAGTGCGCTGGAGAAGTAAGCACATGTTGCAGTGTGTTAACTTTAACACACGTTCAGAACAGTTTCCAAGGATGTGTACGGTTCACGAGTGCCATGCACAGGCTATATACAGTATATGGGCTGCTGACTGCTTTGGCCTGGGACCTGGGACAAGCAGTCACTTAATGCCCCACCCAATACATCAGTACATACTATACAATGAGGACACTATTTTGCACCCTTTCTCTCCCGGGGCCTGGGGCACTGACCCCTTTGTCCTGCCCTGTCGGCTTCCCTGATTATGTCCGGCGTAACCACCTGTTGTCTAAGAACGTTTGGATCAGATCATATTCAGTAGGATTTTTCATGCCGCACTGGTGGTTCAAAAAAAAGTGTGAAAGTGAAATTACACTACATAGTATTATGACGTGTTTGAAAAACTGCTGTGTTTGGCAGTGTACACATCAAGTTTCAAAGCTGTTTATATAGTGTGTAAGTCTATACATCCATATGTCATTGCTGGAATGTGTGAATGAATGTTTAAGTGTTTCTACTATGCAGCTTGACAGAATGACAACACAATGCTTTAAGTGCTCTGTACCTTTCCTAAAAGTGTTTAGTCAATGGAATGTGGTCACATGATACACAGTGTTGAAATGACACCTTTACTGCTTCGTAATGAGGCGTGTCATTGTGGAATGTTTGTGTGTAATGTCTTGTTAGTCAGTCCTATAGGGTAGTTCTTCTTCCTCGATCTACGTTTGCCTCTGTCTGTCCGTCAGTTACTCAAATAATGTGTGGCCTACATTAACCCTAGGACCGCGGGCATACGTATATCATGTTGATCCACCGTATGTTGTATGCTAAAATTAGACAGCATGGACTGATGGCAATGCAGGACCTCTGGCCTTTTCTTGTACTGCTGTGACACGAGAATCACTGTAGATTTTAGATATTGCTTCTCTGGTTTGCCCCACCTCTCTCTCTCTCTCTCTCTCTCTCTCTCTCTCTCTCTCTCTCTCTCTCTCCCCCTCATTCTTACATGTGGCAATAGATCACATTTAAATTATACATTGCACAGTCTTTCTTTTCTTGTTACAGCACACTAAAACTGCTCGAACATCCTCCTCGGATCAAAGCTATTCAGTTTTAGATTACCGAGTGAAGCAGACCGGGACCTCCGGTTCATTTATATTTCTCCCGGTTGGCCAGCAGGGATTTTCTCTAATGCTCTTCTGGACTCTGAAACACTTTACTCCAATTTCACAGGTTCTACATCAACATTGATTTCCATTAGGAGTTGTCCTCTAAAAAGAACATTACCCTATCAACCTGTGTCTCCTTAGGAAACCTTTCAGGAGGTGCACCACCCTCACCACCCTCTTGTGATGTCACACTGTGTTTAATTGTACCCTTGATTTGCTTTTCTTACACTGTGGGAGGGAGGCCTTTTTGATCAATAAACCACTATCTACGGTTTACAAAAGTCGGCCTGACATGTCTGAGGGTAGCAGTTCAGACCCATTTCATGCCCTCTATTCATTTTCATTTGCATTTGAACCATATAACTCCTATTCAGTTCCCTTCAGTGATATTTGAGTTTGGCATATACGTAATGGGTATTTGCTTGAGTGATTAATTAGTAATTACCTCATTTCCGTATCATTCTATTACAGGATCAATGAGGACTGGAGGAATCGTATGGGAGACAAGTTTGAGAGAAGGAAGCCAAGAAAAGCTGCAACTCTCCCACCAGATGGGCCCTCTGCACCAAAGATCAGAATCTCTGTGAGCAACAAGAGGACACCGCAGTTCGGTGGCAGGACAGAGGTTGGAGGCAGGCTAGGTAGGCCTCAAGTGGCAGCCGGTCGTCGCCCCCTTCTGGACAAACAGGCCCCAGGGAAGAAGGACAGGCTTGCCTTGCTGTCATTGTTGAAAAGCAGCCAGCCCACGGGGTCAATGTGGTCATCCTCTTACAAGTTCTCCAAAGAACCAGGTGAAGGCTCTGCCAAGCCAGAGGGATCCGAGTGGGGAAAGTCATGGAAGTGCCTCAATTTCCAGCCACAGCTTGATGGGAAAGCTTGGGTTGAGGAGGAGTATGTGAAAGCGGAGATGACCTCTGAAGCTGAAGCAGATGTGATGAAAATGTGGGAGAAAAGAAAAGACAGGGTGCTCACTACTTTGGAGTCTTTGGAGAGTCAGCTGTCATCCATCTGGGAGACATCTTGGAAGTATAAAAAATCTGAAGGGAGTGAAAAGAATGCTTCGGGTGGGTCAGTGCACAGGCTGGTGGCTCGACTGAGGAGCCTTGATGCATCACAACACACGAATGAGCAGAAAAGTTCATCTGAATGGAATGAATCTTGGAAGAGCACGAAACCCTCAGATAATGAGGTGTTCTTTGAAGTGCTGACAAAAAATATGCAAAATAAAAAACACATGGAATGTGAAGAAAAGGCTGACTCCAAGTCGGGGGCATCTTGGAGATTTTTCTGTCGTGAGTACCATGATTCTGCATCAGGTTCCTCTCCAAAACCCTCTAAGGGGTCAAAGTGGGCTCACTCGTTTAAAGTTTCAAAGCCAGCTGATTATCCTAATGACCCCTCAGACGTCACTGCCACTGCCACTGCCCCATGGGAAACGATTGATCACGAGCCACTGGATCCACACATTCATGGCGTAATTCATGTGGCCAAGGCCGAGGGACACAAATGTTCCAAGGTCCGTGAGGGAAATACGCCTATGGGTGAATGGAACAAGTCTTGGGAATGCGCTAAAAACAAGTTGATTCTAGCTAACGTGAAGCCAAGGCAAAAGGCAGAGCAGAAAAAAGACCAGAAAGTAAAGGTGGAAAGGCTCAAGCCTAAAGACAAGTTGGCCCTGCGTGAAAAGCGTATGATTGGTTTTTCAAAGCACCATTTCTCTCATGAGTGGGCTTCATCTTGGAAACAACCCCGTTCTCAGCTTAACACAAAGCAACAGCATACTCCTATAGAGAATGAGATTAAGACACCTGAGTCCAAACACAGATCTCATTTCTTTGCCCCTCTCTCCATGAGCATTGATATTCCCGACTTCCAGACCAACTCCTGGAAGTTTGTTGCTGCCCTTTCAAAACTAGACAAGTCGCACTGGGACTGTGCTTGGGAAACCTTTGAGGTTGAGAAAAAGTCTTCAACTTCTGGAGTCAGCAGCACAGGATGGAAGATCTGTGCCCCTCAGCCCGATGATTGGGATGACACTCCTAAAGTGTTCCATCGTAAAGACAAAGTGCTATGGCATAGAAGAAAGTGCAACGACCACCTTTGCTCTCGGCTTGGCTCGCAGGGCCTCTCGCACAAGCAGTGGTCTAACTGTTGGAGATTCATGAAGTTGGAGAGTCAACACATGCCAATGGTCAGCAATGGTCCACACAGCAGAGCAGACAGCTCAGTCATAGTGATAAAGAGGCATAAACCAAAGAAGCATATTTATTCAGAATTAGAGAAGTCCAGTCCAGCACCGAAGAAGTGGACTGATGTATCAAAATTGGCCAAAACTCAACCACGATCAAAGAAAGGCCCTGCTAAGGGTGGAAAAGGTAGTCATGAGGAACATGATGGCATGGCTCTGGATTGGCTTAATTCTTGGAAGTTTGCAACTGATAGAGTGAGTAGCAAAATGAAGGACGTACCCATGTCTAAATGGGTACATTCTTGGAAGTTCCTTTTGGCTTCTTACCCTCCTGAAAAGAGTATGGCTAAGAAATAATGTAAGAATGTTTAACTTCTTGGTGAATCCTCTTGACTTTGGTTAATTACTTATGGAAATAAACTCACTTTAAAGGGGTTGTATTTTGCCATCATACATTTTCTACGAAGTTAACATATAGTACAATTAATAAACTATGCTGATCAGTTAAGAATTTTGTGTTGCGTTTCTTTGTGATGAATTACAACTGTGTGAATGTTACTAAAATCATAGTGAAATGAAAAATAGATCAGAGTAATGCATTCAGTACATGCCATATGAAGAATCACATACTCATGTATACAATTTAACTGCAGCAAAAGTTATAGTATGTACTGTATCTCAGAAATAAAGCAGTATTGGATTTACATGTTGCAAGGGAGTCTGTGTTTGGTACTTCTAATTTTTCAGACTGGACTTTCAAGTCTGCATCGTCTTGACATCTGACATTAATGTTGTACAAAAAACTTTCAAAAACAAATTTCAAGTTCAAGTTTATTGTAGCAATATCAACCATATAAAAATACAGTGGCTAGGAATGTACTTTGGTTTGCCTACAAATTCAACAATACAGGCAAAACATAACGGTGTGGGGGGTATAAATAACAGGGAATTACACACATTGAAAGCGCATTTGGTTGACCTGAAAACACCTGGAGTTACTTTGTGCAAAATAAGCAGGAGAGGAAGAAGGCCAGGTGGTAGTGCATATATGGTTGATGCCTTGTGGGTACTGTCCCTAAAACGTGTGGTATTACATGGGGTGCTGCGCTACCTTCTACCTGATGGTAGGAGTGTGAATAGATGCTGAGCTGGATGTGTTGGCTTTCCTAGCAATTCTGGTGGTGTACCAGCCGTGGCCTAGCGGTTAGAGAGTTGGTCTTTCAATCCAGGGGTTGCAGGTACGAATCCCCCCTGACCTCTCCCTACATCTCCATCCATGGCTGAGGTGCCCTTGAGCAAGGCACCTAACCCCACATTGCTCCAGGGACTGTAACCAATACTCTGACAAATAATAACTGTAAGTCGCTTTGAATAAATGAAAGCGTCAGCAATGCAATGTAATGTAATGTAATGTGTACAGTAATGTGAGGCCAAGGTGGGAAGACTGTGGCCAATCATTTAAGAGGACCTACGTACCACCTTCTCCTGTTGTTGCTTATCTTGGCTGGTGGTGCTGCCATACCATATCAGAATAGAGAAGGTGAGCACGCTTTCGATCGTATCTTGATAGATGTGTATCATGCTTGCTTGACTGGCCCAAAATTTCCCGAACTGTCCGAGGAAGAATAGTCTTTGGTGGGCATTTGAAATGATGAGACTGATGTTCAGATGCCATGACAGGTGATGGATGATGGTGCCTTAAAAAACGAAAGGAATCTACCCACTCCACTACCTGGCCATTAATACAGATAGGAATGAGCTGGCCTGCCTTTTGCCTGAAGTCCACAATGAGTTATTTTGGTTTTGGATATATTGAGTGTGAGGTTATTGATGGATATTTGTAATTATGTAACTTCCAGGTCTACATGGCTGTAGGCTGTTTGACATGCTTACTGTATACCAGCAGCAGAAACTGACCATTCAAAAACCAAGTAGATAGATACTGTATATCTTGACTATCAGTCAAGAGTGCCAGCCAGGGGAACTCCATCAAAGACACTGCCAAGAAAAGAACTTGGATGCAAGGAGGGGCATCAAATGACCAATAGATGGCATCACACTGTGAGGTGTGACATACAGTACGTTCTCCAAGCTGTGCAACACCTTGGCATGCAAACACAGAAGTAGGACTATAAATTGAATATAATCATTTTACTAGTGAAATTTATCAATTACAGTAATTTCACACTCAATATACACTCTGCAATCTAACACTTAAAATACAACTTGTTGAGATGAGTACAATGTTGAATGCATAAATCAACAATGGTAGGCTCACCTAAATGCATCACCCCACAGACCTAGACTGAAGCTTGGCCATAGCAAAGACAGGGCAATCATTGCCCGGTGCAATTTAAAATCATGATACATGTGCCATACCCACTGTGGAAAAAGAGAGCGGAATTTCCGTTTTAAGATAGTCAAGTAAGTGCCCATAATTATTCAGAATGTCAGATGTTAAAGCTACATGTACATTCTGATGCACATAGAAATCAGTTCAAGTAGTGGTTTGCAAAGATCCTTCACCGTAGTCAACCGAGTAGACATGTGAAGAGTAGTAGGCCACAGACCAGGGATATTCCAGGGAAAAGTTTTCCATGATATCTGAAAAAATGCTACCAAGATCACATGAAACGAACACAAAGGAGATGCAGAGGGAAATCGCTTGTGTACTGCAACAGACAGATGGGATCTGTTGCTCAGGGTAGTTTTGGGTAGGGTGCGCACATCCAGAAACACTTGTTGCAGGTGCCAGACAAAAAAGTCAGACTGTTGAAAAAGGTAGGTCTGCACACTGCCGATCAGCTCCAAAAATAAACTTTATTATTTAAAAAGCAACGTTTCAATCACGCTGGATCTTCATCAGGCAGTGTGCAGACCTACCTTTTTCAACAATCTGTTGCTCAGGGATCACAATGTCCAAGCTCTTGAAAAAAAATAAGGCATGAATAACCAGGGGCTATTCCAAGAACGTGACAAAGTGATAAACCTGGATTATATTATTTAACCTATGGAAAGTGGTAAGCCTGTTAATATATAGACCACATGTGTCATTCAGATAACGAAATGAGGTCTCCAGGCTCCTCTATAAGATTATTTGCCACCACGTCAAGGTTAACGCAACCTGGTTTACTACTGAGCCAGGTTCTTACCCCCCAGGAACATGACATTACAAAGTATGTGGTAGCATGGCAAGTCACAGGCATAATATACTGTATGTGGCAAAGGTAGCCTACAGGTGGTGACGGCAGTCTTGAAAGGTGTTGAAGGGAGTGGCTTCCATTTTGTTGTATGTCAGTGACGCAGTTTTGGAACAGGTGCTGTATGGATTAGCTAACCTTTATTACCACCACCACAAAACAAGAAGAACTATCAAAACAATAGAAACAAACACCAAACCTGATATGATATGTGTACCTAAACAGTTTATACAGCATAAATCGGATGTTTTTTTTTTTAGAAGAAATATACATATTTATCAAACATTCAACATGGATTGGGATGTGGATCACTATGGTCTCTGTTGATAGACATATTTGTGTGTGTGTGTGTGCGTGTGTGTGTGTGTGTGTGTGTGTGTGTGTGTGTGTGTGTGTGTGTGTGTGTGTGTGTGTGTGTGTGTGTGTGTGTGTGTGTCTGTGTGTGTGTGTCTGTGTGTGTGTGTCTGTGTCTGTGTCTGTGTCTGTGTCTGTGTGTGTGTGTGTGTGTGTGTGTGCGTGTGTGTGTGTGTGTGTCATTGTCTACTTACTTTTCTATGTTTGTAGTCACAGATCATCATATAAATTCCACTCATTTATTGAACTTATGTGTTTCAACACTTCCTCTTTACAAATGCATGTCCCGCAATTTGATGACAAGGTTCTGGATGATAATTTAAAGTTGATGGTTGCACTCCAAAAACTGAAGCAGAGCACAGTATCTTAAGTAAGGGACTCTGTTAATTAACACCGTTTTATCCTCTAAGCCGGCATGCATGAAAATATTTTCAGCATCTTTCTATGTCAACATATCCAAACTGCCTGAGAGCCACCTTGACCTTACTTTCACACTCTCCTGATTACAAGAATATAAATGAGCCTTTCCATCGCCAGTTAAGCTCTACGGGCCATTCTCTGATCCTACTGTCTTATTCCAAACTCAGTCTGTGAGTTTTGCCTCTCCATCAAATTTGGTACAATTTCATTTTGTTTTAAAAGATTACTTTTTTGGCTGACTCAGAATTATAGAAGTCATGTCCTTCAGAGAAAAAAAAAACAGATTGAGTCTGAAGACACAGCAACACTAGTTGTCCAAACTGACGTCATCATCGTTTGACAGCTGAAGTTTCAGGTTTCCAAACGACACTGACAGATTGGACACTTGAGTTCAGCAGCAAATATTTTTAAGCACTCGTGTGCCTAATGGGAGACAGGCAGCAACAGATTCTTGAGAGCCTATTTATACATTTTTCTAGTGTTTACTCCAAACTGTCTCGTCTACAGTCAGTGCCAGAGAATACCCCTGTTGGTTATGGCACTGGAATCCTGTTCTTAACTGCTTTTCAGACAGTTTTACTCTTCATCTTGAGAATAGGAAGAGGACAGGCTGCATAAGACAAGTGTCTGTCGCTTGTGCTGGAGTAAGTCGAGAGTGAAGGAGTCATATCTCTTGGCGGACTAAAATTAGCAAGGGCCAAAACATCCTGATCACATGGGACCTTGTGGACACAGTTGACAAGAATCGCCTCTACTTGCCTGAAGAAAAAAAGGATATCTTTAGGTTTTGCCTCGATCTTTTAGTGTGGTAAGTTTTTTTTTAATCCTCTCTAGGATATCTTTAGACATGCCTGCAGTTGTTGATACTTTACGAGAGGAGACAAACTCATGTTAAGTATTTCAAAAATGAGTTTCAGACAGTATCAGTGGAGTGTTTATGATTTACCGGATGGTGATTGAATGTTTTGGCTACATGATATTTGTGTGTTCCTGATAGATATAGGAATACTGTTGTACGCATTCACAAGCATTAACTTTGTGTTGTTATGGAATTAATATCTTTGTTTGCTGGTTGGTTTCGATTTTGTGTGAGAATAACAGAGAGTATCGTACTAGCACATTTAGTCTTGGTAAGCTAAATGAGTGCACATTTAAAAAGAAAACCATCTATTGAATGCTTTTTCTTCTATACTCCTGGTCAACTGGATTATAATAGTGAGTGGCTGTGTTAATGTCAAGTGGAAATCAGTGATAACATGATTGTTTGTTTATAGTTTTGGACCATAAGATCAATCAAGAATCACAGAGACATGACAACTAACCATGACAACTCCCCTTGCAGGAGATAAAGGCCCCTCTACCTGGAATCAACACAGGTCAATTGTCTTCCCAACTCCATACCAGCCGCTGAAGAAAGGGTGACAAGCTTTCCTTTTTGACACTGCTGGAAAGCCCCATCACCTACACGGTATTTTCCTCCTCATCATAGATATTCCCTTTTTTAAGGTTTTCCAAACATACCAGATGCTTCTGTGAAAGAAACGTCATGGAGCATGGAAGTTCTGACATTTGTAACTACACTTGGATGAAAACACTTGGATTTCGAACAAAGCCTAGGAGAGGGGTCCCATATGAACAGAAGGAGGTAAACCGTAAAGGGAAAAATGCCACCGCGAAACCCCCTAAAGTCCCTAGTACAGAAGTCCCTAATACAAGAGTTAGTTTGGAAATATTTACAAAAGCATCAAATGAGCCGCTGGCTCGACTTACGAACCTTGAGGAATCACACCTTGAGAACGAGGACAAAAGCTTCTGGGAATGGCGTGAGTCCTGGAAGTGCATAAAACCTCCCCAAACTGAGGAGGAAGATGAGGAAAGTGAGGAGGAGGAGCAAGATGGAGAGAGTGAGGAAGACGAAGAGGAGGAGGAGGAGGAGGAAGAAGAGGAAAATGAAAGTGAGCATGAGCAATCTACAGTGCAGTCCATGAACAATGTACAGAGCAGTGAACAATCTAATATCCCCTGGTGGCGTAATACTTTTACGACCCAATCACGAGCGCTCATGTCATCATCCTATCCTAAAAGTGTGCCTGAAGTAGATGTCAACATCAAGAAGGACAGTGAGAATAAGGTTGAAGATAAGAAGATGGAGGACGAGGAGGAGGAGGAGGAAGAAGAGGAAGAAGAAGACAATAAATCTGAACATGAGCAATCTACAGTACAGAATAGTGAACAATCTAATATCCCCTGGTGGCGTAATACTTTTACGACCCGAACACGAGCACTCATGTCATCATCCTATCCTAAAAGTGTGCCTGAAGTAGATGTCAACATCAAGAAGGACAGTGAGAATAAGGTTGAAGATAAGAAGATTGAGGAAGAAGAGGAGGTGGACGAGGATGAGGAGGAGGAGGAGGAAGAGGAAGAAGACAATAAATCTGAACATGAGCAATCTACAGTGCAGTCCATGAACAATGTACAGAATAGTGAACAATCTAACATCCCCTGGTGGCGTAATACTTTTACGACCCAATCACGAGCGCTCATGTCATCATCCTATCCTAAAAGTGTGCCTGAAGTAGATGTCAACATCAAGAAGGACAGTGAGAAAAAGGCAGAAGATGAGGAGAGTGAGGAAGAGGATGGGGATGGGGAAGAAGATGATGAGGATGAAGATGTAAAAGAAAATCGGAAAAATAAGGATCAGAAACGGGTTGAGGAGGAGAAGAAAGAGAGTGAGGAAGAGGAGGAGGAGGAAGAGGATGATGAGGAGGAGGAAGAAGAGGACAATGAAACAAACCGTCTACAGAACAGAGAACGATCGAAAATCTTCTGGTGGCGTAATCGAGCACGGGCGCTCATGTCATCATCCCGTCGTAAAAGTGTGCCTGAAGTAGATGTCAACATCAAGAAGGACAGTGAGAATAAGGCAGAAGATGAGGAGAGTGAGGAGAAGGAGGAGGAGGAGGAAGATGATGAGGATGAAGATGTACAAGAAAATCAGGAAAATAAGGATCAGAAACAGGTGGAGGAGGAGGAAGAGGAGGAAGAAGAGGACAATGAAAGTGAACATGAACAATCTACGGTGCAGACCATGAACAATGTACAGAGCAGTGAACAATCTAACATCCCCTGGTGGCGTAATACTTTTACATACCGAGCACGGGCGCTGATGTCATCATCCTATCCTAAAAGTGTGCCTGAAGTAGATGACAACATTAAGGACAGTGAGAATGAGGCAGAAGATAAAAAGAGTGAGGAAGAGGAGGAGGAGGAGGAGGAGGAGGAGGAAGAAGAGGAGGACAATGAAACAAACAGTCTACAGAACAGACAACGATCGAAAATCTTCTGGTGGCGTAATCGAGCACAGGCGCTCATGTCATCATCCCGCCGTAAAAGTGTGCCTGAAGTAGATGTCATCAAGAAGGACAGTGAGAATAAGGCAGAAGATGAGGAGAGTGAGGAAGAAGAGAGTGAGTATGAGGACGTAGATGAAGAATTCATAGATTCAGAGAAAGAGGGTGTTCAAAAAGAAGATGCTGAAATTAAAGATGAAAACAAGTATCCAAACATTCAGATACAAAAGGAGGACAGTGAGTCTGACAGTGAGTATGAGGAGCTAGATGATGAAGGACCAGATAAGGACAAGAATCAGAACTTCCAGGAGCAGAAGGAGGAGAGCGAAGAGGAGGAGGTGGAGGATGAGGAGGTGGAGTATGAAAAGGAAAAACTAGAAGAGGATAATGTTGGTAACAAAGATGAAAAAGAAACTAAAGCTTGGAGGAGCATCACATTTTCTCAAAGGGAGGAGAAGGAGGCAGAGGAGGAGGAGGAGGAGGAGGAGGAGGAAGAAGAGGACAATGAAACAAACAGTCTACAGAACAGTGAACGATCGAAAATCTTCTGGTGGCGTAATCGAGCACGGGCGCTCATGTCATCATCCCGTCGTAAAAGTGTGCCTGAAGTAGATGTCAACATCAAGAAGGACAGTGAGAATAAGGCAGAAGATAAGAAGAGTGAGGAAGAGGAGGAGGAGGATGATGAGGAGGAGGAGGAGGATGAGGAGGAGGAGGAGGAAGATGATGAGGATAAAGATATACAAGAAAATCAGGAAAATAAGGATCAGAAACAGGTTGAGGAGGAGAAAGAAGACAATGAAAGTGAACATGAACAATCTACAGTGCAGTCCATGAACAATGTACAGAGCAGTGAACAATCTAATATCCCCTGGTGGCGTAATACTTTTACGACTCGAGCACGGGCGCTCATGTCATCATCCTATCCTAAAAGTGTGCCTGAAGTAGATGTCAACATTAAGGACAATGAGAGTAAGGCAGAAGATAAAAAGAGTGAGGAAGAGGAGGAGGAGGAGGAGGAGGAGGAGGAGGAGGAAAAGGATGCAAATGAAGAACAACAAGATAAACCAGGATATAAAGTTACTGACAGAATAGAAAGAGAACGTGAGACTTGGAAGAGCATCAAACTCGACCAAACTGGGGAGGGAGAGGATGAGAGTGCGGAGGAGGAGGAGGGGGAGGATGAAAATGAAGAACCACAAGATGAGCCACAGCAAAACATTACTGACAGAGAAGAAAGAGAAAGTGGGGCTTGGAAGGGCCAAACTGAGGAGAAGGATAAGGAGAGTGAGGCGGAGGAGGGAGAGGAGGACAATGAAAATGAACAACCACAAGATGAAACAGACGATAAAGTTTCTGACAGAGAAGAAAGAGAAATTGAGGCTTGGAAGGGCATCAAACCTTCTAAAATGGAGGAGGAAGATGAGGAGAGTGAGGAAGATGGGGAGAGTGAGGAGGAATCGGAGGATGACGAAGATGAGGATGGTAGCTATATTGAAGAGATATATTATATTGAGATAAAACACAAACACGAAGAGGAGGAAAGTGAGGATGAGGATATCGATCAAATGGACATTGAAGAAACAAAGTGGGGAGAATCTTGGAAGCATTTCATCATGCCGTTTCATTTTGTAGAAAAGCCCATTCCACCGCCTCCAATGCTGATAGAATGGACTAACGCTTGGAGGATTTCAGAACCAGTTGAATTCGACGTAGCTCCTTCGGAAGCCACGGTTGAGGATTTGGGTGATGATGAATCAACAGACCCCTTTGTTCATGGTGAAATATTTCCTGTGTGCAGGGAACACAAATGCACCTTGTGGGATGCCGACAGATGTAAAGATGCCTGCCTGCCTGAGTGGGATGCATCGTGGGAGGCTACAAAAAATCTGCTTGTTATCGCACGTGTGAAGGCCATTTTGGAAGCTAAGCGCGAAGAGGAGAAAAAGCAAATTGAGCTGAGTGAGGAAAGTGACAGTGACAGTGACCATGATGAATTTCCCAAAAGGTTGAAGCCCAAAAACAAAGCAAGAGCTATAAAAAATAACTTGAGAAGTTTATTTCATTATAATTTCCCACAACAGTGGAGTGAGGCCTGGAAATCTCCCCAATCACAGCCTGAGGAATATCTCAAGTCAAAGAAGCCCATAACAACTATGCAGTTTAGGCCAATAGCACCCCAACCTGTTTTAAATAATGACTCTATGGAAAATTGGGGAGAGTCATGGAAATGCACTAAATTTCAGCACAAATCCAACAAGCCCTTGGCTACAAAATGGCAAGTTTCGAGTTCTGTTCATCATGGAAGCAGAGAAGATCCGATGGGCTGGGTAGGTGCAAACAAATCAAACACACTTCATAAAAAGGACACTAAAGTAGAGATGCTAGATTCCAATGATACAGATGATGAGTGTTCAGACAAAGAAACGGAAGAGGAAACCGAGTCAGAGGAAGAATCTGAGTCAGAGGAAGAAGCACACGGGTATAGTTGGACTGAGCCCTGGCAACGCACAAATTTGCCACAACTTTTTAAGAGTAAATTATACTTATTTGACCCACTTCTGAACATGGAAGAGGTTCCACCCTGGGCCAGAACTTGGAAGTTCATGAATCTTTTACCCCGCCAAAAGAAGCCATTATGGGACGTTGAGTCCCATGAAACCTTTGACATGCATAAATGGCCACCCTTTCCTAAAATTATACCGCCCCCACGAAAGTCTGCAAACTCATGGGCCCTCTCGTGGATGACTTTTGCCCCTCAGCTAGAGTGGGAAGGCAATCCAGAAGTACCCTGTCATGAGGATAACGTGTTGTGGAGAAGGAGAAAGAGCAACTTGCACCGGTGTTTCCCCCTCAACGCTGACAGTCCGCCACAGGAATTATGGGACAAATCTTGGAGATTCATGAAGTTAGAAAGTGAACCTGAGCCAGAGGAAGAGGACGACAATTGCACTGGTCCAGATAAACTAATAATATTACGAAGAAAGGTGAAAGACAGCTGGGACTTGCTCTCCAAGTTGGAGGAAACTAAGCCATTTCCTCCAATGTGGGCTAAAGGTTTTAAACTAACGAAGATCGGATACTGGCGTGTAACAAATTTGATTCAAATACTACCATCGCCACCGCCAGTGCGAAAACTTCAACCTGAACCTCAGGCAGACGAAGCTTGTGTTGGTGGAAGGCGCATGGTGGGCCGATTAGTCTCACCATTTTTAGCGAGAAAATGTCCTCTTAAAGCATCCTCGTAATGAAGAAAATGACAGAGCATGCCCCTAAACCCCCTAACATGATGAACTTACTGTCCACTGGGAAAGTGGAAAACCTTGGACCAAAAAGTTATCCTAATAGTTATCCTAATATCCTTTTTTGCATTAGCCATGATGATAATACTGTTACCCTATGCCCTACTGTATGCATGAACAAACAACCTAATATACAGCATATTGACCACTGCTGAAGCAACAAGGAATCCTGTCCTCAAAATCCACAAATCCCTGCTCTCTCCACCACTCCTGCCATCACCAACCAAAGAACACTATGAAATGAACTTCAAGTTCTGGAAAGAGTACTGCCTTCCCCACATTTGCTCAACCAGTGCAAGGTCAATATACCTAAATACCCAGCCAATTTGTGTCCTAGGTGCTGTTTCAAAGCAAGGTGGAGATCTGCTGCTATAGTAAATTACATCCTCTGAAAAATGCCCTGGTACCCCTGGAAATACACTTAATAATAATAATATGATATAATTCATAATATCAGGACTTAGACACCTGCCAACAGCTAATAAGGTCGGCCCAGAACCGCTAACCCCCAATGCATACGTAGGCCTACAATGTAATGAGGACCCAATCTGAGGCCCCTCGGATCCCTGGGCCTGTCAGCTTCCTTGGATGTACCTTACATTGGCGATCTCCTGCTAGTTTTCAGCATCGGATGTTCACTTACTGCTCCTACAAAATCAACCTCAGTGCTAAGCCCTGGAGAATATTCAAAGGACAGACTAAGACCAGGAGATAAGGTCTGTGCTATTTCATATTGTATTTTCTAATTCATATGAACCTTAAAGATCGATCGAGTATGGAAAAGCTGTTTCTGTATTGAAATCTAAGATACTAACTTGCAAGTTTACAAATCTGTGCAATGCCAAAAGTAATTGCAATATGTAATTTTCATTACTCTGCCATTTCCCATGCCAGGTTGTGAAGCACCCTACTGTAGCCATCTACTTGGACTGAAGTCATGGGCTAAAAGGCAAAACATGGTTGTATCACACTTGATTATTGGAAGCAATGGGAAGTTTGCTCCTCTACAGAAAATGTTTCTTAAATGCTTTGTTCCTCTTGATTTGTGCAGAAGCAAATGCCTAAAAGTAAGGCATGAATGGGCTTGTTTGTCTTCCCTGTCAGTTGAATTTGAAATTTCATTAGTTTTTACCACCCAGTTTCAATTCTGCACGAGTTTATTGTTCAGTTATTTAGACACTCTTTTACAGCTATACATTATGGTCAAAACCTAAAACAAATTGTATTCAATGTAACAACACACAGCTGTCTGACCTTTGTACGAAAAAATAGAATAACCACCCCCCCCAAATATTCAAATGTATATTTCATTAGCTCTGATTCTGCACATACGTATAACCCCCTCCCCTTATTTTGTGACTTAATAATTTCAGTGATTGTGAGGTCTATTTATTTATTAAATGTTAATGTGTTTTCTTTATGTATGCATTTTAGTATCTGTTCTCAAAATCACGTTCAAAAGGCAGCAAAATGAATGTGAACATGAACGTGAATGTGAAGTATTCTTAACTACCTATATATTTATCCTCTATGCACTTTTTCACACAAATCAGAACTGAGCCAACAAATGTAATTAAATTAGACTGTGAAAAATATTTAATTTTCTGATGTTTATAAAAAATCTCCAACAAA
This sequence comes from Engraulis encrasicolus, assembly GCF_034702125.1. Taxonomy (NCBI): domain Eukaryota; kingdom Metazoa; phylum Chordata; class Actinopteri; order Clupeiformes; family Engraulidae; genus Engraulis; species Engraulis encrasicolus. The sequence goes on along the minus strand of NC_085868.1, from coordinate 13,598,446 downwards.
CTCAGGAAAGGCTCTCACAGCCAAATAATCACTTTTTCTACATTATCTGTTACGATTTCTAGTGTATTTTTGTGTTCAAGCATCCACATCATTTTCCAATTTTTCTTTGTTTGTTTTGTTGTTGTTTGTTGTTGTTGTTTAACACATGTTTAACACATTATTGCTGGGAACTATCTGTTCTCCAATATAACCTGCTGAAAAGCAGATTTCAATGTATTTCACATCATGTTTTGTGTCTGAGCACTTACGTTTACAGTTATTATCTTCAAACTACTATGATAAGTCAGAGACATGTACAGTAGTGATGGTTAGATGGTCTTTGCAGAAAAAAAAATCTACTCCATTATGCTGACTAGGTCTTCTATGATGGTGACACACATGGCTCCTAAAAATACAAATTTGATCTGAACAACAATTTCACTCTGTTAGTACTGCTGTTCAGTCTAGTGTAGTGTCGTCTGTGTTGCATGTGTCAGTGGTCACATTTACATGGCCACTTTTAATCCAATTAAACGTATAAAATGATTAAATATGCACCATGTAAACAGTCAAATAATCTTAAATATAAGAGACTTGAATATTTAAACCAATCATATTAGGTGGTTTAGAACTGATTTAATGAGGAAACGTCTAATCCCAGATAAAGAGTTGCATTGTTAATATACTATACAGTGCCCATGTAAACGCGGTTAGTGTCTGGCAGCCAGAGTAACTGGGTGGTTTGGAAGTCCCCTCTTCTGGAGTGTTGATTTGATGATGACCGTGAAAATAAATTGAGTAGACATGACTACCACCATGACCATGGTTACTAAATTATTTTTTACGACATGAATACTCAAAATAACAGTATGACTCACGCTACCTCTACAAGGGCCAACCATTGTGCAACGGGTGGGGCATTGAGTTCTTAATAGTTTAGATAAACTATTCCACTGACTTGACATATACCTCAGCTAGAGAGCTTTGTGTACCCAATGGTAGACAACATGTGCATACATATCAACTTCAAATAGTCAGCGGGAGGGTTTGTTGGCAGAAGCAAAGTCTTATACTGTGTGATAACATGTGGAAGCCATGCAAGAGATGTGCGAATTAAAATAGATATTTGTAAGAGGATCAGACATTGTTGACACAGTTGCACCATCAGAGACTGATACAGATCACACACAGTTAATTGAATACTTTGAACTAATGTCCAAGGAGGATTTCTCTGTCATTAGAGTATAATTACTCAAAATGGCGATGTAAATAGGCCTGGCTATACCATACCTGTACTAGCTTCATTGGTACAAAGGGTCTGAAATGCCAGAATTGGGAAACAATTTCAGGCGGGAGTAAACTTGAAACTTTGTTTGAAATGTGCATCTGTTTTACCCAACCGCTAAACATTTTAATGCAACCTAAGATGCTCATACATTGAGTGCGTATACATGCAGTTCAGTATCCCGAATATGATCGGGATATTAAGTATCCCGAATTTGCGTTTGCGCATATAAACACTTCAGTATCCCGAATAAGCCCTTATTCGGGATACTGAGAAATCGGGATATGCTAGGTGGAGTTTTCCGAAAGAAGCCGGGATACTGACGCATGTATACACCTTATCCCGAATACAGGGGCTTCCCATGGAACGCTGTTGCTGGTATCCAGGCTACACGCATTTGAAGAGAATTCTATAACGGCCAAGAATGTAGACTGGGATATAACGTTCTGTGCGCATATAAACACCTTATCCCGAATATGATCATAACCGGGATAAGCCTCATATTCGGGATACTGAACTGCATGTAAACGCACTCATTGTGTCATGGCTCTTTTTTTGGCAATACCCTTTGAGGCAGAGCCTTAATGATTTTCACAATATTGCATGAGGTAACAGAGCCAAGGCTGAAATTGCAGATTGGCCTACTGTTTTCTAAAAATATAGGGAAAGTTTAATCGCCTTCACACAAAGCATCATCAAGCTTAAGTTCTTCTACAGCTGTGTAGGATAAGGTCCATGTGTGCAATCCAAGTTTCAGACAGCGATGCAGAATTTCTTGATTGACAGTGGGCTAGTGGCTTCACAGTGGGAAAACAGACATTGATATGCTGTGTTATATCACCCTTAACAGGAGGGGGTGGTATAGAGCAAGATTTTTCTTTCTTTTGCATTTAGATGAACCGGCTGTCTCTGAGCTGTTTGTCTGACCTGTTAATTCAGGAAACTAACATGATTTTGAAACAGGACAGATCTCTGCTTTGTTATTAATGGCAATGGTAGTGGGGAGTATTCACCCGCAGAAGGGAAGAAGCACAAATTGTACTGTATATTGGATTACGTTGTACTGTATTTGGTTTATCATTCTACACAGCAAATATTTGCTCATTTTCTTTGAAGTTATGAAATGTTATTTATTCATGTATGTATCTGCAGTATGTGTTATCCATGTGTTTACTAATGTATTCAGCTATCCATGTATTCAACTATCCATTCATTTGGCCATTTATATACTATGTAAAGCCACATATCTGGACTTATTGTCTCTCGCATGAACATAGTAAAACAATAATTGTCGAAATGATTCAAATGTACTTCTCGTTACACTGGTTAATGTTTGTAAATTGCATACTTGAATATAACATTTTGCAGATCCATTTACCAAATTCACACGGTATTTCTTGTGTCATTCAGGAACATTACAATAAAATGTGATTCATTTTTACAAGTGACTTCATTGCTGACTATTTGCTCATATACAATATTTAGATATAATGAAAACTAGCTGCATCTGGGAGCAGTAGTCATGAAATGTGTAATTATCGATTTTTATCTTAGCCTAACTCCAATCCCTGATGCAACCCTCCCTGGTGTAGAAGTGGAGGTAACAGCAAGACCATCATGCTACATATACTGTCCGTATGCATGCCATTGACTCGTATGACGTGCTGATGAAAACAGAAAAGATAAATTGTAGGAGTCTTCTGGTACCATGGATGACCGCTCCATTAGACACCAGATGGCTGTGCAGAAAACTAGAAATGACTGTGTGTCAGAAACTGTACAGGTCTAGGTTGTTAATCACACAATTAATATGGAATTATTTATGAAAAGTAAATTGTCGATTAGCCTACACGTTTCATGACCTATGCTACTAGTTGCACTTCTTGTATGCATTCCAGCCAAGTTTTTTCAGAGAGTTATGAAATAAACAACCAGCGGCCGTGGAATCACCCACCCTCAAAACAATTTTGCACATTCATTGAATGGTTCTAAGGACACGGACACAACACAAGACACCGTCCTGCCCTTTCTGTCATCTGTTCGTCCCTCACTTTTCTCACTTTTCTCACAGCAACACTCTGCTTCCTTCTCTCTCTCTCAAACTTTATCTTCCTCCCTCTCCTCCATCACATCCTCTGTCTACCCTTCAAAGAGCCCAGATGTATTTGATATATTTGCAATTCCCAAAAGACCCTAAGCTAATATTCAAATAAGTGTAAAGCATCCTAAAATTCCATATTCCATGCCAAAACATGTGTTTGTCTGGCATATAAACGCATCTCTTATTCTCCATTGAAACATAGCACCCAGCATGGTTTAGCTGATAAACCAAAATGCGCATTCACAATAAAGATGTTTAAAGGTTATGTTAGATTAGTTTAAATGTTCGTAAAAATGAAAACATTGCAGTACTATACCGTGTGTTTTTACACTTCTTATACCAGTTCTAAGCATGCGTTTTTACACCTCTTACACCAGCTGTAAGTCAGTCAATGGCCTTCATGCCTTGTACACATAGCATGTACCCCCAAGGGACGTCACATGTTTAGCCTCCGGCACAAGAGGCACTGAAGCAGGCAGGCAGAGCATGATGGAGGAGAACGTGGTGGGCTTGATAGCTCCTGGAGAATTTCCCATGAGGATTGTTGCAGGCGTAGCCTAGTAGCCAAACAATCAATGTGAAGCAAAAAATAAACAACAACATAAACATAAACAACAAAATATGCTAAATGAATTGAATAACCGAAACAGAACTTTGTAAATATCATATGCGGAGTAGTAAAATGTATGGTACAAGCATTTACATGCATTTAAACATTTAAATTGTTAAGTTTGATTTTGAATTTTAATGTACTTTATTAATGATTCTGTCTTGGTGTAATTGTTTTTGAACTGAGGTTGTGCTGCACTCCATTATTTGTTGACACTGTACGATAGAATAGGCCATAGGCTTACCGCAGAGATACACCAGCGGCGATCTGAGCGAGTCGAGCGACGGAAGTAATTGACTTTGTATTGAGTCGAGAGACAAAAGCGATTCTGGAGACTAGAGCGATTTGCGCGACGAGCGCGACAATTTGAAGTTGAAATCTTTTCAACTTTTTATGACGCGGTTCGGCGACAAGCCGCGACAGCCAATGACTGTATAGAGGTCAGTGACCACAGCCAATGGGAATGCTTGAATGCTTTGCCTTCTGCCTGTACGGACATACTCTAGTCTCCTCAGTCTCTCGTATCGCTTGCTGCTACACTCTGTCGCTTGAGTCGCGTCGCCGCTGGTGTATCTCTGCGGTTATAGTTCAGTGGTCTGCACCGTGACTCTCTAATCAATTCTATGATTTCCCACTTAACAGTAGTAGGCTACCTGTAGTTTTGAACAGAGAATGGTAGGTTTATATTTGTGAGACCGCAACCGCTCTGCAACCAGTCGATACCCACCCTTTGCGTAGCTGGGTGGACGCCTTGTGCATCTGAACAGATGGTTCCTGATTTAAAACAAAAAAATCATTGTGCATTACTGTATTGCAGTATGTTGTTACCGCACATTATATTTAGGTATTTTATGTGTCCCTCATCTTACGATTGCAGATACAGTATGTGAAGAAAAATGAGATGTGTGGCTGTTCTGTGTCAACTTGGAGTATTGATGGCCAAAAATACTTTTTGGGGAAATGTATTCCTATTTTGCTCACAGTATCTGTAATCTCATTTTTCCTCAGTCCTCTGAGATCCAAGATTTTACGCAATCTGTAGGACACATTAATGATGACATTCTTCTCCCAACCCAAAATGTGACTGAAAAGGGGCCCGTTTTTATATGTCCGTTTCACTCCCACAGATTTTCTCATAAAAGGTTAGATATTCTCCCCACACACTATCAAGGCAATGGAATCTCTTGCAGTCATGTCTTTCAGCAGATGTTTAAGGTTTTTTGCAATTGCAAATTGCAAAGTGCAGATACGAATGAGGGATAAAACTGTATAATGAGGTCTGAGAAAAGGGTCAAGTTGTGATGTGTGAGCCTGAGACGAACCCCCCACCACCACCACCACCACCACCACCACCTGTACAACCCCATAACTTGTCATTCATGATCTCTTTCTAATACACCACTTATTCATTTTAAGTGCTGAGAAAATAAGTTCTACTTGTGTAAAAGGCAAGACACTGCCACTCTGCTAAAGGCTGGCGTAATTAGCAGTCAGAGCAGACATTAGTTCTCTGCTGACAGAACACAAAGCTGGTGGGTGTCAAAATCAAATCTCAAGTGGCTCATAATTTTTTGGAGCACTACAACACCGCTGCAGAGTGAATGAACTCATGAAAGCAATTCTTGCTGTCAGTTGTGCACGAAAATGTGCACGAATTCTGTGATTCTAGATGATCACCTGTGATTCCATCAAAGGACCTATTGATCAAGGCTATTGCACTGAACGTACAGTAATGTTAAGACAAGTGGAAATATAGTGTTTGTGCCAGCCGTGTACGTGTACTCTCACTCTCTCTCTCTCTCTCTCTCTCTCTCTCTCTCTCTCTCTCTCTCTCTCTCTCTCTCTCTCTCTCTCTCTCTCTCTCTCTCTCTCTCTCTCTCTCTCTCTCCACCTAACAACCATTGTGGGGGCCAGATAAGGTAGGTACTTTGTGGCACCCACATTTTGGGTTACTGGTAAGTAAAAATGTTTCAGTTACTGGTAACTAAAAGTGTAAAAACATTTCACTGACAGGTTATGGTAATGAATTGTTTTGGTGTGGACACAGTTTAGCATTATTTATCTATTGTTGTGGTTAATATGAATGGAACCCACCTGGGAAGGCCATCTGGGAAACTCCAACACCCATCGTCATTGTGACACAGCACTCCACAGCACACAAATGCACACTGCACACAACAACATTGCATTCATGCCTCACCTGTGCAAGGGGGCAGCCCCTAATGGTGCCCCAAGGTAGCAGTGTGGCGGGACGGTACCACTATCAGGGAACCTCAGTCATGAACAAAGGACGTAGATTGGTAAAAGAGCGATTGCTCCCTGGAAAAAGCATTGGCCATGGTGTAGTATGGGGGCGTAGCCTGAGGACACATTTCACATGGGCAGTGGGTGTGTGACGCCATGATGGATAAAAAAAAATGTGACACCGGGAATTCAGGAAAATCACAGTGGATGTCCGGAATTTGAATTGCATTTTGTGGTTGTGAGCAGTTGCTGCGAATTACGGCCTGGTCGAAAGAGCGTTTCCGGTTGTCAATGTTCAGTTTACGGCTAAATTAACTACTGTTACTGTAATTACGGGGGACAATGACAGTTGTCGAAATTTCACAGTGTCCTATGACCTGTACCACACTCCAGTCCTCACAGTAGTGGCATAGCACTTTACCATGCCACCAGTGCTGACCATAGAAAACAGGCTTGTACGAAATTCCGAATTGAATTGAGAATTACCCCAAAATTCAAATTCAGTTCTTGAATTTCAATATGAATTGAATTGAAATTCCAAACAGGAAATGGAATTGCAATTCGAATTGGAATGGCAGGAAACTGAATTTCACAGAATTTAAATTCTAAGAAATTCAAAGCAATGACATAATACTGACACTAGGTGGTGGTGGGGATGGTCAGTATCTCGAATACTTCAATTAAAATACATTTAGAAATAGAACATAGTATTTTGAATTTTGTATTTCATGTCAGTGAATTACAAGTATTTGAAGTTTGTATCAAAATACTTTCCCCCCTGTATTTTGAATTTTCAAAATAAGAGAAAATACAATAGCCTACTTTCTCCTGAACAATGCAATTACATAGTAGGAACACGGATCAAATAGTATGTAAGTGATGTTTGTAGCTATATTGGAATGTAGTAAAAGTGTTTGTCTGGGAAAGGGGTGAAGGACTCCAAAGATTGACAGTTCAATTCCCAGGTAACATTGGCAGGTGACTACTTACTAACGAATAACCAGCCTCAAAATTCTGAATTATTGAATATATGCTGTTGGATCAAAAAACGCCACTCTTGATAAAATATCATCAATAATTGAAATTGCCATGCTAAGCACCAAAGGTGCAACCGTGATCATTACTAATGCTGCACCATGCATCACCCACAAGATGGCGCTCTAAGGCCACAAATGGTGCATTAGTGACGCTTTGCAAGATACGTGGACATAATTTACAAGATACACTTTCTTGTTTATTGAACTCACATACAGACCTTGACATATCTGTACCATTTTTTAAATGCTAGTTGTGCCAAGTAGCCCATTGTTTATATAGCCTTCACCATAATTATAAGAACGTAACATTATTGTTTGTTCAGTGACTGGAAATGATGGCTACACAGGAGTTTGTGTGGTTTAAAGAAGGCCTACCTTTTATTGTGTAAGTGAATTGAATTGTTATTTTTGGTCATGCCATACAAGTCATTGAGTAGCAAAGGGAAATTGAGTTTCCTTGCTGAGACTCGAACCTTGAACTTCTGGCATGCAAAACTGGGGCTTTAACCACTACACCAAATAGCCAGACTCATTAGCTTGAAAGCCAGGACACACCCACATACCTAGTTTCTGTTGTATTTTGTGTATTTGAAAATGCAAAATACAGTATATTGATTATTGATACATATATTTTGTAACGTATATGTAACATCTTAGAGCTGGGTATTTTGCATTGTATTTTGAAATACATTTAGTTGTGGCTTTGCCCACCCCTGGGTGGTGGTGTAAAATTCATAGAAACTCAAAGTAATGACAAAATAAGAACACTAGACGGTGCTGTATATTTATAAGCATGTGTCTATTCCCGGCACTGCAAGGTGGGTGGGAAGAGTGAATTATAGCCCCCTTAGGTCACCTGTTGGGCTGCTTCCTAGCAGGGTAACACTTCCAAATAAGGGGCCATAATTAACAGTAAAGTAGCTACAACCTAATACTTAAGTAAGGGTTAATAATCATTATTTAATGCCACATTAGACACATATTAATTGTTATTAATGCATATGTTTAACATTAGTAAGCAGTTACTTAACTATTAGATAACTATTACCTTGTGTTACAAGTTAATAGCATATTATTATTTAACTAATAGATAAGTAAGGGCACAGTTAATTAAGTAGCTATCAGGTCATACTTAACTAAGGACCAAAATTAACACTTGCTTAATACAAAAGCAAGGCATAACTAATGGTTAATTAATACATAAATATTGGGTTTTGGGACCCTTATATTAGAGTTGGTTGAGGATAACTAATGGTTAATTAATAGATAGATATTGATATTTGGGACCCTTATATTAGAGTTGGCTGCGGATAACTAATGGTTAATTAATTAATCTACTGTGACATCAAGTTTTCACTCGTTCAAATCACTGTAATAGTGGCAACAGGAGCCATTATATAGCAAGGATTGGACATACACTTCTCAATGATGGTGGGGTGATGTGATGTAATTTTTTCATGTACCACTTATTCGTTTTAACTGTAAAAACCCTACAATAAATGCAGAACATTATGAAGAGTAATAGTTTTGAAGGGAAACTAAACCATTCCTTTGTGATAATTAGGTTAATGTTTGAGAATATTAGCTCCAAGAAGAGCAGTGCATGATGGGTACGCAATCTATAGACAACAATAATTCGGTATTATTTAATCATTAGATATGCCTTACTTTTGTATTAAGTAAGTGTTAATTAAGGTCCTTAGTTAAGTATGACCTAATATCTACTTAACTATTAACTGTACCCTTACCTATCTATTAGTTAAATAATTATATGCTATTAACTTGAGACACATGGTAAGGGGCCATATATATAATTATAATTAACATAATTAACAGCAAATTAGCTATAACCTAATACTTTAGTAACAGTTAATAATCACTAATTAATGCCACATTAGACACATATAAATTGTTATTAATTCACATGTTAAACATTAGTAAGCAGTTACTTAACTATTAGATAGGCTAACTATCACCATGTGTCTCAAGTTCATATCATATAATTATTTAACTAATAGATAAGTAAGGGTACAGTTAATAGTTAAGTAGCTATTAGGTCATACTTAACTAAGGACCTTAATTAACACTTACTTAATACAAAAGTAAGGCATATCTAATGATTAAATAATACCGAATTATTGTTGTCTATAGATTGCGTACCCATCATGCACTGCTCTTCTTGGAGCTAATATTCTCAAACATTAACCTAATTATCACAAAGGAATGGTTTAGTTTTGCTTCAAAACTATTACTCTTCATAATGTTCTGCATTTATTGTAGGGTTTTTACCATTAAATTTAATAAGTGGTACATGAAAAAATTACATCTCATCATCCCACCATCATTGAGAAGTGTACGTCAAATCCTTGCTATATAATGGCTCCTGTTGCCACTATTAAAGTGACTTGAACGAGTGAAAAATAGATGTCACAGTAGATTAATTACTTGCTGTAGGGGTTTTTGGCGCGGCCAGGCTATAACTATTAGGTATGCTCAGCCAACTCTATTATAAGGGTCCCAAACACCAATATCTATCGATTAATTAACCATTAGTTATCTGCAGCCAACTCTAATATAAGGGTCCCAAACACCAATATCTATCTATTAGTTAACCATTAGTTATCCTCAGCCAACTCTAATATAAGGGTCCCAAAACCCAATATTTATGTATTAATTAACCATTAGTTATGCCTTGCTTTTGTATTAAGTAAGTGTTAATTTTGATCCTTAGTTAAGTATGACCTGATAGCTACTCAACTATCAACTGTGCCCTTACTTATCTATTAGTTAAATAATAATATGCTATTAACTTGTAACACAAGGTAATAGTTATCTAATAGTTAAGTAACTGCTTACTAATGCATTAATAACAATTAATATGTGTCTAATGTGGCATTAAGTAATGATTATTAACCCTTACTTAAGTATTAGGTTGTAGCTACTTTACTGTTAATTATGGCCCCTTATTTGGAAGTGTTACTGATCTTTTCGTGAAAGTTTACTAAATAATAAACAAAAATGTTCTAGTATGGCCAAAGTACAGTCATATTTGCAGCTAAAAATGGCTATTTCTGGAAATTCAAAATGGCGGACTATGGAGAAGATCATTTTCATGCAAGACCCTTTTCATATAAGAAACGTGCAATTTTTCCTGTCATAATGAATACTTGGAATTTGATAGTGGTGGTAAGCATGAAAAAGGTAACATTAGTGAATAGGTAGCATGAATTCTGGAAATAAACATCTCACACAGTGTACCTTTCAAGGTAGTCTACTGTCATTGTGGCTTTCAGACTTACAGGGTATTGATTACAAGCACCATAGCAATTCACATTCACTTTACAAGCATACACAATTTTGATATTATCAACTGGTTCAGGCAGGATTTGAACCCAAAACTTGCAGATCTACAGGCCTGCTCCCTAGCCACTGCGGCAGCTACAACTGCCAGGTACTTCTGTATACTTAAAGTGTACCATAGGGCCTACTAATATGAAGTTGAAGTATATAATTGACAAGCCATAAGTAGCTGGTAGCTGTAGCCTAATGGTTAAGGAACAGATCTGTAGATTTGTGGTCTATACATTGCCAACATTTCTTAGGACAACAAACTTCTCTACTCTAAGTGTAATTGCTACTGTGACGATTCCTTTAAAGTGCAGTTTACGAATTATTTTTGGTCACCACATGAAATCAAGGTACTATATCTGACCCTTGTCCTGTTATTCCTCTGCTGGAGATGGCAATGTCATGCAAAATCAAAATTGCCAACAGTCTAAAATGTAAGCTATTATTGTCACAAAAGACCATCTTGCCCTGAGCCTAATCTGTGACTTTCAGGCGTAATCAGGGGCGGATCTAGCCATTTTGCGGCCCGAGGCGAAATATAAACTTGGGGCCCTCAAAAGTCATTATTATAGTCATGAAATTCTGTGTTTTGGTGCTATATAGTATTGTTTAGTATCATCAATATCTTCGATTACTTTACATACGTAATTTTTTGTACGTTTACCGCGACTGGTGTGACAGTTGGGCTATGGAGGTCAGATTTGATCTGGGGCCCTAGGCAATTGCCTAGGTTTGCCTAATGGAAAGTCCGCCTCTGGGCGTAATAACAGGCTTCAGGGGTGGTCACTCAGAGTTCATACGCTGTGATATCGCTCGGTGTGACTCTGAGTTTCCATGATAAGTTTGAAAAGGTAAATGCATCCAAATTATGTCTTAAACCAGGACGTAAAATGGCTGACAGATGTGGAGGAATGCATCTATCACGCTAACATAGCTATAACTTTTTAGACTCAGGCCCTATAGGTATCTGGTCTGTCTCTACAGTCTCAAATGCTTCACCACACACAGTAAGATAGGTCCTAGAAATACTGTGTTCTGACACAGAAAAGGGATACTCTCTTAAGGAGTTATACCTCATACGGTAGATACCTCTAATCATAGGTGGCCAGACCATCTTCTCTAGATGCCTGTGCCAGCCTCCCCGCATTTGTCCTCTTTCAACGTTCATCCTCTTAAGTTTTTTTGTGATGGTGCGACATTGTGGCAATAATTCTTTATCTGTAACAAATATTCTGGTTCGAAAAAGATAACCATGGCCACCAAACTCTTCAATTGAACCACCAGACCCCATCTCAAAATATCAAACAGTAATATTACGAAAGCGCCTCTCTCTCGCTTCTGTATAATAACTGGATGAACGAATGTGCGTTCCTTCCAGGAGTCATGTGACGCCGTGACGTCACAAAACTGCGTTTCACTAGTCAGAAGTCAATCTGCAAGAAAACAACAACACAGGACATGGAAACGTGTGAATTTGTTTCTTGTGGCTCGTCTTTGGTGGACAAAAATAAAATGGATTACTATGAAGTATCACTTTGGCGAACCATTTTGTGGATGTAGTTGGAAGGCGGAAGCTGAGAGAGGGAGGTGCGCCACTTCTGAAAACTCCTATTGTATCGTGCCTGTGCTAGCTAATGGAACTGTGAAGCACTAGATTGACTTGTATTGGTACACACACCACGGCCAAAGCGTTCAAAAGGGTTTTAATGCACGCTAGGAGCTTTAAAACAGGTCAAATACGTGCCCGACGTGCCCCGCTTTAACTGAAAACAGCGCAATTGAACAACTTTGCGCAGCATGCATGAAAATTTCTCGCGGTTTTCCCTTTCATCCTTTTCCCTCGGTCCACCCAAGATGGGATATGAATCCAAACTGGCCGAAATTATCCTTTAACAGAGCTCATCAGCGTGGTGTATGAGTTAATTACTTGAAATCACCTCCTGTATAGTCTATGTAAATATAGTACCAGGCCATTTGGAATATGAGAGAGAGAATGTGGATTGTAGCTTCATCCATCACTGACTATCACTGCATGGCACATTCTAAATTCGTCCCGAACTCCATGCATTGTCAAAACAGGAGATCGCACAGAGAGTCCTCTGAGACTTGAGAGCTTTGCGGAGTGACGTGAATGCGGCTCTGTCTTCACTCGACAGGTGCAGAGACTTGAGCGCAGAGTAAGCCAACGTGCCAGGCGCGACCAGGCCCAGGGGCCATAGGGCAAGAGGGGCAAGGGCAGGGGGTCCTCAGGGAAGCCGACAGGTGGAGGACAAAGGGGTCGGTTGTCAAAGGCCCAAGGAATGGGGAGACCCAGATTTGGGTCCTCATTAAATTGTATGTATCGGGGTGAGGGGCCCTTCAGATCACATTGTCCCAGACCCGGCCGACGCTGTCAGGGGCCCTGGGAGCACTCAAAGTAAAACCATGTAAGCTCACAGCGACTTAGCACACTGGATCAAGTGTCCCAGAAGAGGGCACCCAGTTCATGTAAACTGGTAATTTCACACTGCAACAGGGCTAAAGTTTGTGAGTCAGGGTTGGTTTGCTTTTTTTGGACTAATGTGATAGATCAGATTTGTAAGGAGTTCTGTGGCGTTGTTGCCTGGTAACCAGTTAACTCAAGTTTAATTTGCACCGTTATGTCACGAGTTATAGTTAGAAGCTTTGGCTCAGTACTGAACCTACCACATTAATCTAATCATGCATGAACTTCTTAGTCCACTGTCTACAGTGAGGTTTCTGCCAAGTTTCTCACCTGCTATTGGTTAGTAGCTAGGGCCAGAACCAGATTTAGCAAGTGACATTTGTTTACACTGCTGTCCTTTGGTGTTATTTTGGATGTCTGTAGTTACTATTAGGGGTTGTTGTGACACAGTACATTGAAAAGTGTGAGTTTGGATAGTGTTACACAGTATAGTAGCCTATAGTGTTAGTGTAGTGTAGTATAGTGTACAGTATAGTGTTACTATGCACAGCATGCTGTACTGTAGAGTGTGCTCTTATTCCCACTAAGCTACACACCACTAATACATAATATTCTCAACACTCCTCTTTTCCCAACCCAGTTTTTATCTGTCTGTTTTTTTAATCACAGAATTCAAGGTGGTGAAGTACAGGGGCAAAGACTGCAGTGAGAACTGTGTTTGTTTGAACATGGAGTTCATAGTAAATAAACAAAAGAGTCCACCTCATCAGCATCTTCAATATGCCCTTTAGGGAGGGTGAAATTAGGAGTTTGTCATGCTCGAAGCCTCAGGTAGTGTCACGGAATGAGCTAAGTAATTGATTAATTAACCCAGTAAATGAGGAGTGCATTTAACATGGTGGGAGTGCAAACAGCATCTGTCACACTGACAGAGATGGAATCACAAAGGCTTGGGACTTTAGGATGACGATATTGCGAGCCAGTGGCAGAACAATTGCACACAGGGCCCCAGGGCAAAACACTGATAGAGCCCCCATACAGCCTGCCAATGTCACAATAGGGCCCTCCCTATCAATACTGGAGGGCCCTGGGCCCAGGGGCAAATGCCCTGCTCGCCCCTCCTATTAGCTCTGCCCCTGTTGCGAGCCTTGAAAGGGAATGTTAATTAAGCACAATAACTCATACACAACAACACAGAGTATAGGACCAAGTGGGTGTTCTCCAAGTGTTGATTTGACAGTGTAGAGTTTACTGTGCAGGCACTGTTCATGAAGGTGTGTGTGTGTGTGTGTGTGTGTGTGTGTGTGTGTGTGTGTGTGTGTGTGTGTGTGTGTGTGTGTGTGTGTGTGTGTGTGTGTGTGTGTGTGTGTGTGTGTGTGTGTGCACTGTAAGAAAAATGCATACAAAATGCACAGTGTGTGTGTGTGTATGTGTGTGCATGTGCATGAATGTGCATGAGCAGTGTTTGTGTGTGTGGGTGGGTGTTTTTGTGTGTGTATGTGACCTGATGTAATATGTTGGATGTGTATAGAGAGCTAGCATGCACCCGGCTGAAATTCTTTGCGTATGTGGTCAATGCAACAACTTCTGATTCTGAAAAGAAGGCCAGACACAAGTCATTGCAGTCGATGGTGCGGGCAGTAGTGCAGGGATGGCCCAAGGGCAGATTTAAAGTCAAGGATGAAGTGTGTCTGTAGTTTTTTTTTTCTTTCAAGTGCAGTGTATGATGTAATATTATGAGGTGAGAGAGACTGACTCAGACGTGAAATCATGGAGGGGTCTTAGAGCTCAAGTCATCATGCAGAGGAGTCGTGCTGCACATATAGGAACTGAAAGCTGAGACGAGCAAGGGAAGAGCAAGTGGAATGTGTGTACTAGTCTGGTGTGCATCTCGAAACACACACACTGGAATGTATGCGCAACAGATAAGTGGATGTGCGGCAACAGTGAAAACCCAATGTGCTCACACCGTCCCATTGGGACTTCACAAGGTAGGTATAGATTTGATATTAAAGGGGTATGCCACTATTTTGGGGCTTAATACAGTTAAAATCGTTGGCCGGGGTTTATAAAGGTAGTAAAGTGTCTTATTTTTCATGTAAGCCGTTGTCTTGCTTTAAGACAAGTTAAAAGAGGGAGCATGCTACATGCTACACGGATCCATTGACTTTCACCAGCTTAGCTACATATTCCCTCTTTTAACTTGTCTTAAAGCAAGACAACGCTTAACATGAAAAATAAGACACTTTATCACCTTTATAAACCCCGGCCTACGATTTAAACTGTATTAAGCCCAAAAATAGTGGCATACCCCTTTAACAGTCTGTATAATTTTTTGACTGCATACTTTAGTTCTGCTTGACAAGTTGACAAGACTAGATCCGTATGTAACAGTGAAGAGTGCACCAGTTCAAAGCTATGGTGTTCTCAACTCCAGAGGTTTATGTACGTGTCATTATGTAATATTCTTGTCATTTACAGTATAGCATGCTGCATGCACTGATTGTTGTGCAAGAAACGATTGTTTGAAAACTTTATATTCAGTGAATTACAAATGGGCTGTTAATCGTTCAAAATGTAAGATCAGTCTTGTGTTGTACTTTGTAATGCAACTCACCACTAATTCTATTAACTCTGCTCAGTTCACTTGTGATTTTAAAGAATGCCAACTGATTGGCACCACCTTCCTTTAAAATGAATTCCAGACTCTCTGTTTGCATCATCGGGGCCGGATTATCCATAAGGGCCAGTGGCACAGTGCCCAGGGTCACCAACCATTAACAGCTAGTTAGGGGGGCCGCACCACATCACAGAACCTTAATCAATATTGTCTATAAAGGGGGCACCACGGTGCCTTAATACGGCCCTGTGCATAATAGCCTCAAGAGGCCTCTTATAGATTTCTTCAGGACATCCCCTTCTATCTCTCAATTTCCCCCCCCCCCCCCCCCCCAGATATTCTGAGGTGCTTATGTGATGAAACGCGACTTCAGTGTAGGCATTGTGCACTTCCTCAATGTCTCTTCATTTTGTCCACATCCTGAGAATAGGCATTGACATCGGAAGACAAGCACGCCTGCTGCTTGTGCCACAGTAAGACGAGTGTGAAGGTTTTGTATCACTCCGAAGGTCTATAATTAGCTTGGGCCACAGCATATATAGGAGTTGTTTCAGTCTGTCGGTGGCAACAGGCTCTGCTCAGGTCTATCCCAAGAAACGCAACTGGTGGTGAGTTGAAGCATCAACCTTTCAATCAATGGGTTAACGTAAAATGCATTTGTCAACATGCCGGGATACCATGTGTGTGGCATTTCTTTTTTATGTAGTTAAATGTAGCCCTGGCCTCATTCCCTGTAGACTTGAGGAAGTGCTATGGTATGTTTGCCAACCCATGCCTCCTCAGAGGCGTAAACAAAACAGTGTCCAGAGGCTGTTTATCTTAAAATTTCTTTGTTCGGGAGTTTGAGGGTGACAACATTTTCGCAAGTTAATATTTCGATTGTGTTAGGCTGGGTAATGCAAAGAGACTCTTTGATTTTGATGAAGTCCTCTCACTGTTTATTTGTAAACTGAATCTGTGGAAATGGTTTAAGGGTTCTTGTTCAAAAACTTAATTTATCAACTTAGCAACATCTTTTCCTATGACTTACAAAACATTTTTGCAGTGGGATTTAAACATTTAAAGCATCGTGCATAACACTGTGTGCACCTATTAACAGTGACAGCATCATCGATCTTATGGGTACCATTTTAACGAGGAACGAGGGACCACATCATCAAGGTTTTTTTCTACATTGGTTTCCCCAAGATTATCAAACTAGGAAAACACATTTTCATAATTCTGACACACCCAGAATCCTGATATGGATACTAATATGAATACATAAGCCTGAGGTTTAATGAGTAATTAATTTCTGTTTCAGTAATTTAAGTAATGCATAAATGTCCATACTGAAAGTCTGCTCTCCAGGTATACTCTCTTTATTCAAACAATTAATGGAATTCAGTAAGGTGACAAATTCAGCAGTAGTCTATAATAGACAGAGACATTGTTTTTAGCTCATATGAACAATAGTATAGTGTACTGAAGAGTCTTAAAATGAATGAAATTATGTGTCGTAGGCAAGCACATCCAAATAGATCTAACTGTTCACTGCTGACTGATTGCCAATTTGATATTTCTTCCTAAGAGTAAGAGTATGAAAATTCCACTTTGCTGAGGCCAGTTGCAGGACAAAGGCATGTCTGACAGTAAAGAGTAGAAGTTTCTCCGCTTTGAAGGTTTATTCAGGTCATACAACGTTTTGACCCTGAAGACCCTGTTGGGCCGAACCTGAATAAACCTTCTAAGCGGAGCTACAGTGTGTGGACTTCTACTCTTTCTACAATTTGAGATTACCACTTACCAACTTGTACTTGACTTGTCGATATAAAACAAGACCATAGGCAATACAGCCTCAATATAAACTGCAGTGGTACAAAACAGAATAATATCTGTTATCGTGCACAAATACTCCAAAAAGCAATTTCATTTCTGACTGACTGACCAACTGATATAGTGGTGTATAGTGTCTGGTTCATACTACTAAAAAAGTGAGCAATTGTAAAAACTACACAATATTGTATGTATCAAAATGTTTGATGGCAGGGACATATTTACTAAGGGGTGCAACGCACTCAACTCAAACAAAGTGAACAACTGGGTGCTCATTCCTCGAGAATATATGAATTAAATAAAGAGCAGGACAGCACTCCAAGTTTTGTGGTTTATTGCCCTTCAGACGTTTTGGGGTTAACCTTCTTCAGTGTCGGGCAAAATGTACAAAATTGCATTAAACCATAACCACAAGACAACAAGCTTAAAGAAACAGTTATAAAAATGTCTCTTCAACTTCCTTTACAGTTATGGGTCATCTTGCTTGTGTCTCAGTAGGAAACGACTTGAGGAGGAGTTTATAAATAGAGCTGAGCAGGTTGTAAATTCTTTGACATCTCTCATTTAAGAAAGCCGACAGTAGCCTTAGGTGGCTTGGTGCAAATGTCACAGGCCTGGGTATGGCAGAGCGAAACAAACAAACAAGGTTGGCCGGCCAAACCACAGTTTTAACAGTGTCATAAACACATCTTTTTAGTAGCCATTCGATAAGACATGACATCCATGTAGGCCTACCCCTTTTGACAATGTTTAAACCTACGTTAGACTGTGTCACAGTGGTTGCACTGGTAAAGTTATAAAAGACCCTTGTCATTGCCTACCCATTGACTGCATGGATTACATATTTATCTGCCCTTTTTATTGCCAGGTAAAGGTGGTTGTTTGTTACTATGAAATACGACACCACGTTGGTAATTAATATTCGTGTTTATTAGTAATATTAACTATATACCCTATATGACTGCAAGTAAGTGTGTGGTTACTGCAATATTATGTTGATGGGAATATGACAATAGAAATAGAATAGAAAGTTAAAACAACTCACACATTTTTTTTCTTTGAGTCCCTTTGAAAAGGAAAAGAAAATCTGTAGTCTTTTCTCATTATACTCCTCCCTGGCTCACAACTAAATGTTGGAAGGAGTTTGCCACTGGCATCTCTGCTATGCTAGGCTATTTTTGTTGCATTGATTTTCTGCTGCCTCCGGAGGCACAAAGTGGTATTGTGAGAAAGTTCAGTGTAGGGCAAGCTTGTTAGCATACTGCATTTAGCATGTAACAGAGCAACACATTGTTACACAGACTCTCCCCCCAGCACCCAGGCTCATATCAGCAGTTATATGAAGTTTATGAGCAAAGCTCACAGATAAGTCACCATTTTTATGGAGAAAGATGGACTGTAATGCAAATGTACTTGGCTTGAATTACCAGGCAACATATCATCAGGCATATTATGTTTTTGTGTATGGCTTTTTGTAACAAACTGGTAACTGTAAATGTTCTTCTTTTTAAATCACAGGAGCAATAAGTAATGGCTGAAGAACCATATGGGCGATAACTTGCCTAAGCACAGACACCAAGCAGAGACATATCCCTAAGCAGAGACGGCAATACTTTGAGGACTGTAATACTTGAAGGAGTGCCACCATATTTCAGAACCTGAGAGAAGCAAGGTCACAAGAAAGCAACAACCCTCCAAGTACCCTCTCAGTTGGCATGCCTGCGTCTCAAGAAGGAAACAATCTGTTCAGAGCAATCATCTGTTCCATTCCGTGTCTTCTGAAACTGGATATGTTCAGTCAGGAGGTTTAAAAGTGGACACAATGAGTGTGGAGCCAGCAGGGAGTGCTATGGGTGGTAAACATCCGAATTACAATTTGTATGGCGAGATAGTGTCAGTCTGCTGGGCTGAGAAAGAGAAACACAAATTTAGGACTGCCCAATTTTGTGAGAGGAGTGTACCCGTATCTGAATGGGAAGCATCTTGGCAGGTCACCAGAAATGTACTAGGTCTTGACAGTGCAAAGGGCAGATGGGAGGAGGAAGTCAATGACTTGGATGAAGAGGACGAGGATGTGAAAGAAGAAGAAAAAGAATGTGGAATTGATGAACTAGTAAAAAGGCTCAAGCCCAAAGATAAAACCAAAACTGTAAAAGAACGTATCGATGGTCTGTTTGCATTTCACTTACCTCATCAATGGAATGAGGCTTGGAAACAACCTAGAACACAGCCAAAGGAATATCATTGGACACAGAATGACTCTACTGTCACACAATATGGGTCAATGATCCTCCAACCTCACATAAGGAATCATCTTGCAGACTGGAAGGAATCATGGAGATGTTCAAAGCTCCGACCCAGTTTTGGCAGGCCCTCAAAGACTGAGTGGAAAAACTCAAGTTTATTGGGTAATATGCTGAAAACAAATCAACAACATTGGATGAGAAAGGTAGCTCTTGAGAAATGTTCGGACCATATTGACAGCTATGGGGTATTTTGTATTCCAAGAATGAGAATGAGAGCGGAAGTGCTGAACTTCACAAGCTCAATTGAGAAGTTCAAGTTTTCATCCCAATGGAAGCACTCTTGTAAGTATGCAAAATCCAAACAAATTGCTAACATTATTGAGATCGGAGACACCCAATCTGAGTCAGATTTGTCGAGGGCATGGAAACTAAAAAAGGCCTCACAACACCAAGACAACAGTCATCTGAATGGAGGCTGGTCCTTTACGGAAAACATCAAACAAGATAGATGGCAAAGAGAACATGGGAAGTATGGCCACAATGGCCCAAATGGTGTTGGAGACTGGGGAGACTCCTGGGGCACCACTGGGGGGCAGTGTCCTGCCGTTTGTACAACAGGGGCACATGCCTTAGCCCTGCAGCAGCAGCTCCAAAAATACCTCTATGAGGCAGGATGGGGGGACTCCTGGCAGCTGTCTGGCAGGAAGACCCACCATGATGACACTCCGTCTGAGATACAGAGTCTGAATTCACTGGAGTTCCCAGCACTTAAAAGGTGCAGGCCTCCACAAACAGAAACATGGCTCGAGGAGTCCATGATAATCTTGCCCCGGAAATCCCTCCATTGTAAGACAGGAATGGGGCAGTTGAACAGATCCTCTCACAGTGAAGTCTTTCATGACACAGTGACTCAAACAAACTGGATGGATTCTTGGAAGGTGGCCACACTCCAAGAACACCATACCAGGTTCAAGTTCAAAAGCAAAGTCCACCTATTCAATCCTATTCTGGAGGAGGAGGAGGTGCCTCCCTGGGCCAGAACCTGGAAGTTTATAAATCTTCTCAAACGCCAGGACAAGCTTCTCTGGGATGTTGGCTGGGAGACCTGCGATGTGCACGAATGGTCTCCCTTTCCTAAATATGTTCCTCTCCCACCTGTGCCGTCAGAATGGAGCATGTCATGGAAGATTTGTGGAACAGTGTGTGAAGAGAGTGATGACAAAGGTCACCACTACTCCTGTCACAGCACAGATAAATCATGTGGCAAATCGTGCAGATCTGTTGTATTTAGCTCAGTCATTACACAAAAAATAGATAAAACAAAATGCAGACTTTACTCTGAAATTGAGAAAACCTCGCCTATTTTTTCTCAATGGGTAAACTGTAGAAAGTTAGCCATAACCCAAAAATGGACAGTGGGAGGGGGGTCTACCACAGCACCTGAAAGCAAAGAGTTGGCTGAGAAGAAATCACTCAAGTGCAATGACTCAAAGACACCTGGAGAGGGAGAGGAAGCTTGGTCTGTTTGGGTGAACTCCTGGAAGTCTCGCCTGCCTTCTTATTCTCCAGAAAAGCCGCCACGTAAGTACATTTTGAAAAAGTCTAATAACTTGGTAAATCTTGGTTTCATAAATGTTCACTTAGTGCTTCATATTATATCATTATATGAATGACTGATTTTAGTCATGATCATGATCCCGTCATATAAAGTCTTACAGCAGATAGTAGATGTTGCTGATTAAAATGTGTCAAAACATTAATCTGTGAGGTCACGATAATATTTTTTTTATTACTAAAACAACAATATAAATTCCACATAATTGAAAAGTACAACATTTATATGTGTGTTGGCCATCTAAACATTTAAATAAATAAAGCCTTTTTTGTGCTGTAATAAAGACACTAAACAGATTGGTTGTGCTGTTTTCTTTTACTTGTCTGTAAAACTGAGACACAAGTATTTATGTGTCAAAACTTTCAAACTTGATCGCATCAATTAGCTATATGATGCAAGAAACATAAAAGTTTGAACTAGTGTGTAGGCCCCCACATTTTGCACATTTTGAAATGGATAATATGAAATGCAAAGTCACACTTATAGTAGTATAATAACATTGAAACACAATAAGTAGGCCTATTATAATTGTACTATTAACATACAAGAATACAATAAAACCTGGCATTGATGTATCTGACCTTTCATATGAGAAATAGCTAGGTCATACCGTACATGCGCAGCCTACTATAACAGTGCAACAGCTCCTGCCGAAAAGCAGCTTTTAAAAACTGATTTGTGCATTTGCAACCATGAAACAGTAGGAGGCGAACAGTATGGTGTGCCGTAGGGTTAGCTGAAACTGTTAACTGATCTGTCATCACCTGATCATCACCACAGGGCCATAAATCCCTGACCACTGCTACTTTAACAGGCAAACTCAGTAGACTGGCAGCCGAGAAAATAGTCTGGAAGCCAGAGGTTAATCCCTAAGCTGATATCAGATGTCTTAAATGAAAACCACACCTCCCCAGAAATAACTAAATATATGTTTTCAAATGGTTTGAAACCTCCATCTCCAGCCAACAAGCTGTATCCATCTTATCCAAATTCCCACAACTCAGCAACACTTGATGCAGCTTCTAGAAGCAGATACAAGGTCTTGGCACCATCATTTACCGCAAAAAAAATCCAGTTTTTACAAGTCTTATGAATACCAGGGATGCTAAAACAGTTTCATGAGGTTTACGTAGCCATTTACGTAACCACTGTTAGTTTTTGTTGTATTTTCATAAAGTGAGTTTTTTAACGGGAAAAATGGGGGTGGCTCAGAAAACCATTTACTTCCAAATATGTAGGCCTATATGACACAAAATTACATTATAAATGAGCTTAGATATGATCATACTGTATGCAGTACCTATTTCAACTAATGCCTCAGGTGGTACATTGCAGGAGTATGATTACAGGTATACTTCCATGTTTGTCAATTTCAGCATGTTATTGGTTATTGTGTTGGCTTCATAGCAAATTAAAATGAGTCATTCTTGTTTGCGAATTGTACCTGTAAATGCATTGCTATGTTGCACCACCACATGACTCACCCAAGCGTGAAGTGCCCTTTAGGAAGGCATCTAACCCTACATTGCTGTGGCGACTTTCCCCGTAAGTCTCCCTTGTAGTGTAAGCTAATGCAATGAGTCAAATATGGTTGCATATCTCCCAGTCAAGGATACACATTCTTGATCAACATTACACAGTGCTCTGATGTACTAGTTCTGCCATAATCCTTACAGTGTCATGATTTCAAGCGTGTAAATTCTGGCACATTTTTTCCAGCTCAGTTGTTTAGGTGGCAAAATTGATTGAAGATACCTCTTCTTTTTAAAGTAGGCCTGTGCCCCCACTACAAACCAAAGCTTGAAGACACAAAATCACAGATTGAATAAAAAGAAAAAAAACACAACCATTTTGAAAGGTCATAGTCAATGACAAATGGCATCAAATGCTTTTCCCATCTCCAAATTATACTATGACAGCTTTATATCTGGACAATTAAAGCATCAAATACTTTTAAGAGGTTGCACTTTAAATGACCTATGAAGCCATAAATTATATGAGGTAGGCCTAGTTGTATTATTATGAAATTATATCAATTCCTTCTGTATATACTTAACCATGGCTTTTAAAAAAAGAACTATTAAAAGATCAAAACTTCTGTGTCCACCCAGATATTTCTTTCAAGTTAAGCAATGAAATCATGGTAAAATATTATTTGTGATATGAAGCACTAAGTAAAGGCCTAATTGATATCTTGCATGCGAGTGATCTTGTGCATGCTCTGCAGTTCACTTGCCTGTGGCACATCATGTAAAAGTCCTGTGTGTGTGTGTGTGTGTGTGTGTGTGTGTGTGTGTGTGTGTGTGTGTGTGTGTGTGTGTGTGTGTGTGTGTGTGTGTGTGTGTGTGTGTGTGTGTGTGTGTGTGTGTGTGTGTGTGTGTGTGTGAGAGAGAGAGAGAGAGAAAGAAGTATGCCTCAGAGGTGAGAATATTGATTCTCCATGTGTGAATGATATGGACCCTCTCTGCACACTTGTCTACATGCAACTTATGGCTGTATGGTATCAGTTGCATACCAGCAAAAAAAACCTTGTATTACCACAATCCTTTTATCCCGAGATCCAAATATCTGGTCTGCAGCCCTGCTTTGTTGGTTGGTAGAGATGGCGTATGTCATGGGTTTGGCCTCGGATGGCAAAGCCCCTGCCATGAATTCCTTTTGCCTTCATGTGCTATCAATAGGGGATTTCATCAAGTTGAATGAGCTGTCTATTGCATGGTATGTGTGGTGATCATTAAGATCAGCTGGTCCAGCATGGTTACGTCATTGTACGCAACCAGGGCTGGGGTACATTTCTTGAAAGCATAGTTGTTAGCCAGTTAGTAACTTTGATAGTTGCCAATGGGAAATTGCATTGCGAAAGTAGGGTCATTTCATGTGAAATCAGACACTTTGTGACTCATACTTGCTGTGCTTGTTTAGTAGCAAGGTAGCACCCCAAAACTGCATTTGTGTGAATCTGACACCAATATTAAGGTAGAAACAGACTAGCAAAGGTTTACATACGGGGGTAGGACACTATGCATTCAGCCTTGATTATATCAGTCAGTGTAAGTCACAAAAAGATGTCTGAGGTGTTTGAAAGCTCTTTTCTGGCTCTACAAATTACACACACAGCGTGGAATACAACAACCTTCAGAATATGAATTATGATACATTTAAAAATTAAAAGATGAATATAAAAAAATGTAAATTTAAATTGGTCGGTTTCTTGTCTAAACAGCCTGTAAGGTCATAAACAACACCTGAAAATGGGGTGTTTGGTTCTTTATTAAATTCAGCGATAATGGGACATAAAGGTTGAAATGAGTTGAGTAATGAGTAATGAGTAATGAGTAATGACGTAGTAATAGAGTTGTGTCAGGGACAGGACTGGATTGGCCATCTGGCATAACAGGCATTTTCCCGGTGGGCCCCACACCCTCGTCGGTCCCTATTCCAGGTACTCAAAAACTACACAGCTTCTGCCCATTGTCAATTGACACAGTGGAGGCTAGACCATTTCAGCATTCACAGAAGGCAGGGTTGAAAGAATAAGCTCAGTAATTGAATTTTCTAATCCATGCTGTTTGTGTAATTTGTAGAGCCAGACAACAGCTTTCAAATAACACCACAGACATCTTTTTGTGACTTACACTGACTGATATAATCAAGGCTGAATGCATAGTGTCCTACCCTCATATGTAAACCTTTGCTAGTCTATTTCTCCCTTAAAATTGGTGTCAGATTCACACAAATGCAGTTTTGGGGTGCTACCTTGCTACTAAACAGGCACAGCAAGTATGATTGAAATCTGTGTCGGTCGGGTCCCAAAGTGTCTGATTTCACGTGAAATGACCCAGTAGCTAATGTAGTGTGCGACTATGGTTTTGAGAAACGCACCCCTGGACTGGTAATCTGCTATACAGGACATTTCCTGGTTGGTCAACAGCCCTCAGTGGCCGATACTGTTGGGTTTTTATGTACTTTTTACAGACTAGCCCACATTTTAGAGGGGGTCACGCAAAAATGCCCAGACCTCCACAGTCCAGTCCTGTACACAAAATTGTTTTTACTGTCCGTTGAGACCTCTACCTCCGGAATTTATGGCTTATCAATGAACCCTTGACCTTTCTCAGGTGTCATTAAAACTCGTTTGTGTGGTGGGCAAACATTGGGAAGCATACCAGCCCCAATCCCTGCCAAAAACAGTAGCCAGGGAACATTTTGTACTAAGACTATGTATATCCCTCCACAGAACATACTTTGGCCATATATGCTTTAGGAGCTCTGATATAAATAGCAGGTAAATAGCACATGACCAGGGTTCACATATGTTACACCGAGCCGCACTACAGATAGGATGCATTTCACTGGCCTAATTTATATATTTGGACGTTTGCCAATTGTCATGCCAAGCCCTGGTGCCTTACTGCCCACGCACATGTACAACTTGAATCACAATTGCATCACAATTGACACCATAGCCTTTGGTGCCAAAGTGGAAAACGACCGTTGTGAAAACTGTTTGTTCAACATCATGACCTCTTTGCATGTAACTTCATATGTTGCTGGCATGGCACGAGTTGTACACATGCAAGCACACAAGGGTACGCAAACCGCATTGCTATACCGGGTAACATACAGTTCCCAGACTTGAATGTATGTTCCAGGACACGCAGCATATCGTCATGCCTTCTCTTCAGCACAGTCTCACATTTCATCCTCTGGGGCACTTTAAAGATAATGTTAATACCATCGAGTTCACAGATTCTCATTAACAAGTAATGTAAGATCCATCAGCCGATTATTGACACACCAACTGATTAGTGTACATAACCTTGCACATGTTTGTGTTAAGGTCAATGTATCCATTACACCGTAATTGAAAAAGCTGTTAGAAGTTTAATAAGGATTTCGATGACAGAGTGTGTGAATAGTATAAAAATAGGCACAGTGCATCTACTAATAAAAATAGCACTTCTTTAAATTTAATTTGATAATGCCATCACATATTTATGTGAGGTTTTTTTAGATTTAAACAGGTGATTTTGTTTCACCACTGCAGTTACATTTCATTGCTGCTAAATTCTGAAAAATTCTGAATAACAATATCGACACTCTCACCTGTTACTTTAGGAATACCACCAGTTTAACACATTTAATCACAACAATGAAAATAAACTATAAAATAATTTAAAAATATTAAATATCATACCATTCACTTGGATGTTTCCAAATACATGATCTTTTGAGTTTCGGAAATCTAATCAGGGAATCTTTTTAAAATCTGGCATCAATTTCTGTAGCCAGTCACCACCACAGAAAAGGACTACCAGCTGACGAGGCACAGCCCTTGTGGTCTGTGTCTTCCAACACCATTAGAAAAATTTAAGAGCTGACAAATCAGACAGGCATGGTGCCAACATGGACATAAACCCAAAGGCATGGCAAGGTTTGCACAGGAGCGTCAACTGAGCGTTTGCATGGTCTTCCTATAGGGCTACATACCTTTATCTAGGCAAAGAGGTGGAATCATAACAATTCGTCCTTGAGTATAGGTAGCAAGCACACACAGAGCTATCCAAAAAATGGCCTATTCAAGCTAAAAATGTCCGCTTTCCAGCAAAACCCGTAGAGGCTCAGAAGAGTCATGAAAATAAGCTGTTCTGCTAGTATGGCAATTGTAACGCACTCTCTCCCTAAAAGAATTAAACTCTCAAATGAACTTAATGGGAATGACTTTCACGTTTATAACGCAGCCATGGGAACCGCGACATGAGTGGGATAATCGCTGACGTGGCATTTGGGAAACTGAAATTACAGTGTTCTTCGCATCGCTTCGTGGTCACTTAAATGTGCATTACAGTGTGCCGCCGAAATGCCACGTTGTCCATTTTCTACCGTCACTAATACGCCCATTGTGCACGTTGTTGTTAATGACTTGATGAAAATGCTAGATTAGTATGACATGATGGGGGACATTAACAACTCATGAACACCGGGAGGGAGGGACACTCTTTTTTTGTTTACTGAATCAAAATTCCAAAGCAGTTTTAGGCTCTGTTTCCACATAGCTGGATATTTTTATATGCGGATATTTTTTTCTCGTGGTTGCATTGGTTTTGGCCTTCCGTTTCCACGTAGCAGATATTTAAAATCCAGGTATAAAAAGCAGGAGAAAAAAATATTGCGTTAAGGGGCCTGAAACGCATTTGTTACAATGGAGGATTTATTTTTATCCACATGTTGCGTTTACACCTAACCAAGAGAAAAAATACCCTGCTAAAAAAATATCCTGCTACGTGGAAACAGCACCTTATTCTCAAAGAGTTGTGGCCATCAGGCCATTGACAGCTAGTGAGTGAAGATGGAAGGACGTAGAGAGTAGCCTACTGTGCTCCCCCGCTGACAGACAGTGAGGAGTCCTTGAGTGCAACCAGACTCAAGGACAGACAGGGTCCATCTGCTTCTAGCTGTGCCAGGAAACGTGGAAAGTAATTAATAACAAAAGGACACAAGGACCATATCTCAAAATCAAAATTACGAAATGTTATCTCGTGACTCCTCTAAATGGATTCTCAACATGTGTGAATTAAGATATAGGCCTACAGTATTTAGATATTTCGAATCAACATAGATTAAAAAAAATGTATGGATGTATTGAAACAGATAAGTTGGAAAGTGTAAGACTGAGCTCACAATTATTTAAACGGCTACGTATAATGTACAGATATACGTAGTGATATTATGTGCCATGATGGTTTGTTATGCCCTTGTGGTTCCACTGTGTTGTCAGACGTGTGCTGCAATAATTGACTTTGACATTTGAACAAATAATAAAAAAAACACATTTGAAAAAAATTATCTGCTGTAGTATTCTAAATAGTAATTCTGCTCTGGAGACCTTTTCAGTTCAGTGGTGTACAGTCATGCTGATTGCTTGAGTAATTGTTTTTTATATAATCTATAATTGCACTGGGACAGAACAGGTGTTAGGAGGCCTGCACATTATATACTTCTGCATTTATTTGGAGATTTGAATGAAATAGCAACTGTATTGTATGTGAAAAAGATCAATCATGTATGTACATCTATGAATATCAGAATAATGAAAGGAATGAATAGATGATTGGGAAGCTGAATTACGTCAATCAAGGAGACAGAAAAAGCAACCTACAACCACTTTGGTATCGGGAAAAAGTTTTATATACATTCACATTTATATGCATGCACACACAGAGACACAGAGACACACGCATACGCATACGCATACGCACGCACCAGGGTTGGAAATAAGCACCCGTCTACCCGCCAAGGACGGGTAAATTTCAGGGCTGACTGGTAAATGTTTCAATTCACCAGTCACTTTGACTGGTAAAAATTGCTAGTGACTGGTAGATTTTAAAATCTACCTGCCACAATGACTGGTGGGGAAAAGAATTAAGTTCCACCCCTGGCACGGACGCACACACGCACACAGTGGCGCATGCACACGCACACATGAACACACCTTTCTTCGCCCCTTCCCGTCATTCATTTCCTTACACACTCTCTCTACCTGGGTTCTGCTTGTGTGTGTGTGTGTGTGTGTGTGTGTGTGTGTGTGTGTGTGTGTGTGTGTGTGTGTGTGTGTGTGTGTGTGTGTGTGTGTGCGTGTGTGTGTGTGTGCGTGTGAGAGAGAGAGAGAGAGAGAGAGAGAGAGAGAGAGAGAGAGAGAGAGAGAGAGAGAGAGAGAGAGAGATGGACTGACAGACATATAGAGTCTGAGCAAGAGAGATAGGAAGAGAGAGAGAGAGAAGTATGCCTCAGAGGTGTTTATGCCGCTAATGATGGACCCATGTTGTTTTGCTCATCCCTCTGCTGTTAGATCCTCCTCCCCTCCAAAGCCCTCCGCGGGAAGCCTTCATGTGTCACCTGCTCAGTAGGAGCCTCTTCCATTCCTCCAAACTCCAGGGCCAGGCTTGCTATTGGGGGAGCCAATTTAGGCTGGTTGCAGGCTGGCAGGCAGGCAGGCAGGCTGGCAGGCACCACAGCGTGCCATTGAGGATCAGGGCCACTGACAGCTTTGGCTGGGCCCGGGACAAAGTTATCTGAGTGGCTCATACACTCAACACATACAATGTAGTGGGGACTCAATTCTGCACCCCCCCACCCCACCCTTCACCCCTTTGTCCCCCCGCCTTTCGACTTCCCTGCCGTGGGTACAGTGTACTCGAGGGGGGCTGCTGGTTGCTGCGGAGATGTTAGAGGGGGGACTTCCTGTAGGAATTTCTTCTGGCCACTTGCCGAGCTGCTGACTGACTGAAAATTTCTGTGGCTCCGAGTGTATACATTTGGCCCATACTGTACATTCCCTAATGTCTAAATTTGTCTTCAGGGTGTTGTGTGTGTTTGGGGGGGGGGGGGGTAAAACTAGCAGTGCTTTGTTGGGATAATGGTGTTCTATTCATACTGTTTGAACCCGCGGTACCCTGCTGAGAGATACAGTAGGCCTATAGTTTGTTAGCAAGGTAGAAATACATTTTTTTCTCGCCCTCAGTTTTATACTTTTAGTTTGCAGTTAGTATTTTGGAAACTTCCTCACTTCATACTATAGCATTGTGGAAAAAAACAAACCTAACATTCATTTGCAACTTGTCAAATTTCACATTACTGCCTACAAGTTATCTCACGTGCAATCTTTCTGACTTGTTGGAGAAATGATAAGAAAATCAAGCATTAGTCATTAATTCTCATAGTTTCAATTGGTTGATGAGTTTTACTATTTTACTAATTTCCAAGAGGGATAATGCTCTAGCACAGCGGTTCTCACCCTTTTTTGAGTAAATGTCCCCTTTACCTCATCACAAGCCTGCCAACACCCCCCTTAGTATTGTCAAAATTAAATAGTCCCGCATTTCTGTCTCCTTCTCAATGCCCCCCCAAAGGCTTCCTGATGCCCCCGTGGGGGCTGTAGGGCTCCCATTGAGAAGCACTGCTCTAGCATTTGGGAAGCAAGGATCAACCAATGCCAAGGTGCAAATGGCATCGAACGTCACAGTGCACGATGTCAGCGCTTAAACAGGGCTTAACCCAGACTGAAAGTAGGCTAGCGTAGTACTCTACTTAGGGGAAGGAGGAAGGGGGAAGGGGGAAGACTTGGGTTGTAAAAATGCCCCATTTTGCATTCACATCCAAAATGGCAGCTGCTACTGCGCTCGATTTCTTATGGGGATATTTGGAAATACAAGCCATGCTCAATGTGGCCTTTATGTTTTGCACGTTCAAAGCTGCACTCACAAACACAAGCCCACACACAAGCAGGCAACTTTTTTACTTCAAACTTGTTTAAATGCTTTTTATTCAGTAATTTTAGTACTTTGTAAAAGTCCCAAAGGACAAAGTGCCAAAGCACTTCCAAGGGGTGCATGTATAGCGGAAGACTGACCTAGAACGTCTGTTGTCAGTTCCAGACTGGTACGCCAGATTTGTGACTGCTGGGTAACTAATAGGCCTACAAAACGCTGAAATAAATTCTGGGCCCATCCGTCCTCTTGCTCCCCATGGCAGACCATGCGAATCAATACAGGAGCACATGACATCACACATGAAACTCTGGTGGACATGGAGCCCAGAACGTGTTACGTTACCCCCTAAGCCAATAAAAATAGCCCACTCGGGGGATGCTGATCATATATACAGTACAGGTTATATATGACATGCTTGGTGTCCCAGTAAAAGCATTGTGGACAGGCCACTGAGGAGAGTAGAGAGGGGAGACAGTTTGCAGTGAAACATCAGCCACGGTAAGCAGCCTTCTGGTTACTTTACGCAAAAAAAAGTGGCTGCAAAAGCTTTGGTAATGTTTACGGCATCTGTGATGTATGTTTGAATGATGAATAATGAACGATTCATATTTGTTTTGCGAGAGCGAAAAGGGCATGGTGTTCATGAATGTTCATGTGCAAGAATTAATTAATTGATCCACTTCACCACTAACAGTAATAATGGCAGTAATTCCTTCGACTTTTACGGCCAGTTGGCATGAATAAACAAACACTTTTATCTCTCTGCAAAGGGGCAAACATCCCATTTTGTAGGACATGCCAATTAACCATTTTGCATGCCGCGCAAAATGTTATTACGATTCCCTGATTAAAAGTGATTTATGAAAATGTCAAACATAGGAATTTGCAGGTAAGAGTATGATAATATAATCGCCCGGTTAAGCTGCCAATTATCCGTGTTGAGCTGATTTCACTCTATCTTGTTTATGAACATCATTATCATGCTAATAATATCTCATCTGTTGGCCATTTAGATTGTGCGTGTACCTCCATCTTTTCTGCATGTTGCACAAATGCCCTTGTATCAGGCACGCTAGCTATTTGGCAACTGACAGATGAGAATGCATGTGGCCAGTGTCTCTGTCTTCAACCGTGTCAGAGCAGGCATCATAAATCACGCCGAATGCATGTTGTGAGCTAGCTGTTTATTTTAGAAGCTTTTATGATCGGCGGATATCTTTTGTATTCTATTTTAGTCTATTGCATTCGATGTTGACCATTCTTACTGTATATGAATGTAAGGAATGTCTATGTTTATTCAACTTTCAATCCTGGTCTATTCTTCTTTTCTATTCTATTCTATTCTATTCTATTCTATTCTATTCTATTCTATTCTATTCAGCTGAGGAAGTCGAGATGACTGAGAGGGCTGAGGTGACTATCGCCCTGGACGGCCAGCAGCTGCGTGACCAGTGGGAGACACGTTCCAATGAGCTGAAGGAGAAGGGGGATCTTGAGCGCAGTCGAGTAAAGAAAAGTGCCTTGAATGGGTGAGGACTGCACACACACGCGCGCACACACACACACACACACACACACACACACACTCACACTCACTCACTCACTCACTCACTCACTCACTCACTCACTCACTCACTCACTCACTCACTCACTCACGCACGCACGCACACACACACACACACACGCAACCACACGCACACACACACACACACACACACACACAGGCCTGCCGACATGGGAAGAAAACGGGTATGTTATTCTGGGCCCAGGGAGAGAGGGGGTACAGAGTTGTGTGCGCATTACATTATATTGAAAGGGATTCCTTTCAGATGATTTTCTCCTGGGCCCTGTCAAGACTGTCAACGGCCACACACATACACACACACACACACACACACACACACACACACACACACACACACACACACACACACACACACACACACACACACACACACACACACACACACACACACACACAAATTGTAAAAAAAAACCAGCCCTTCCATAAACCATGGCTGGCTCAATCTCAAGCACTAAATAAAGCATGTATGTGAAATTATTCTGTATTATCACTATCAATTAGTTGGTCCTGTTTCAGATTTGTTAAATACAAATCTAATGAAACTGATGAAAATACACATCTAATACAGATATAATTTCCATTACTTACTAAAAATCTGACCTGATCTACCTTTGACAGTAAATACCGCTGTACTGTACTTTCCACCATCACAATCAATGCTGTTGATGTGCCCATCTACAGTATGTTAGTGCAACTTTCACCGACACCTCTACACCTCAA
Source organism: Engraulis encrasicolus (assembly GCF_034702125.1). Classification (NCBI taxonomy): domain Eukaryota; kingdom Metazoa; phylum Chordata; class Actinopteri; order Clupeiformes; family Engraulidae; genus Engraulis; species Engraulis encrasicolus. Next base: position 13,565,547 of record NC_085868.1, on the reverse strand, counting down.
GCCTCTGCTTTGTTATTTCACATTGTTTAAAGAAATTAAATACTCACTTTTCTCAATTTTTTGTCCTTGTCAGGCTGTTTCAAGAATGGAACTTCCGGCTTGCACAGAGACAGGGAGTCACAGGAGAGAAGAAGGGCAAAGACATGTCTGACTTCAGGAAGATTGTGATCACGCCACCCGAAGTAGAGCAGGATGAGAAAGCCCTGCAGGCTAAGTTCAAGGTCGCCCGTCCTCCTCCGAGGAAGGTGGCGCCACCACCTCCACCGCCACCAAAGCGTGAGCCTAAACCACCTCCTCCCAATAGAGAGCGGGCGCCACAGCCAAAGCCAGAGGAGAAGAAACCGGCAGCCAGAACACCCCAACCGGGCAGGGCACCACAACCAGCACCCAGTGCAGCAGGCGCACCTGCAGTCACCAAGAAAGTTGCTTACAAGGATAATCTGTCTCAGGCTGGCTGGGATCAGTCCTGGAAGATCCTGAAGCCCTTGATGGACATGGAGATGGCCATGGGCGCAGGGAAGAAGGAGGCAAAAGGAGGCAAATTCGACGCGCACAAGTATCGCTGTGTTCAGCGCTCATTGGAGGAAACATGGTCGGCGTCAGCAGAATGGAACAAGTCCAGCCCATTGCCGAAAAACGAAGTGCAGAAACATCATCCAAAGAGTCAGAAACCCATGAAGTCTGTTCAGCAGCCTGAGAGTTTCAGCGCCAACGACTGGGCAGAATCATGGAAGAGCCAAAACCCTGTATTTCAACAGCAAGAGGAGGCCTGGGGGCAGGAGTGGTCTGGCTATTGTGTGCACCCCAAGGATAAAACCAGCAATGCTGAATGTAAGGGAGAGAATCCCCAAGGATGGGAAGAATCGTTCAAGTCCTTTAAATATGAGCCAAAGAAGGAAGAGGAACACGTTGAATCGGAGGACTACTGGAAGAAAAAGGAATTGCGCTTGTACAAAAAGGGCTTGTTTTGTCCTGGTTGGTCCGAGTCATGGAAATCACCAGAGATGAAGAATGGGCCATCGAAAGTAACACAAAATGGGAATAATCACAGCGCTATTGTGGAAGTGTATTTAAGAGACTGGGCTGAGTCTTGGAAAGCATGCAGAAACCACAGCTGGAGCAAGGAGTCCTCACTTCAGCGCTACCGCATTTATTTCCACATGATGTCCAAACGTATTATGTTGAACAATGTAAGGAGCTTCCAGCTGGAAGAGCAGGTGCCAACTGCGGAGTGGACTGAGTCTTGGAAAGTAGCGAAAGGACAAACACAGGCTAAAGACACACATGAGGTCAGCGCGGCCCAAGAAGTAGACATTTCCCAGGTTCCTTTGCAGCTCCAGTTTCACATGTTGAACACCAAGTTCCCTGGCTGGGCTAAGTCCTGGTCCGTGGCCAAACCCCCCAGTGGCGGGGATGGTGCAGCACAGCCAAGTCCGCAGTGGAAGAACTCCTGGAAGCTCTCCAACCCAAATCCATCTGCTGGCGATGGCACAAAGGCAAGCCAAGACGTTGCATGTTGGTCAGACGAGCACAAGAATTACAGATACATTCAATCAGATGTCGAGGAGTATGTTACCCCAAGTGAATGGAGTGAATGCTGGCAAACCGTGAAGCCCCCACCAAAGGCTGAAGCGAAGCCAGAGCCTACAGAGGGAGAATCTATCCTGCATAGTCACAATCACGTGCATATCGGTCAATACCCTCTACTGGACTGGACCGACTCCTGGAAGTTCACAAGCAAGCGCACCAAGTCCTACACAGTATCTCTGTCACGCTGGGGCGACTCCTGGAAGTTCTCAAACCCCAACGATGAGCACATGCTCCAGGGGGAGAAGCAAGTGCACAAGCTGAGGGTTAAGGGCCACAGGTACCCAGAAAGTGCTGCAAAGGAGCCAGAGGTTGCAGAGTGGGCTACCTCCTGGAAGCACATGACACCTGACTCTCCAAAGCCTGACGCTCCTCGGGAGGACAGTGGGGAGTGGGGCGAGTGTTGGAGGCTCTCGAATCCCCAGCTGTTCCTGAAGAAAGAGGCCTGGAGTGAACAGGAGCACAGCGAGGAGCACCAAGACCTTACTCTGCAGCTGTCGTTCATGGCGAAGGGAGACAAAAAAGTCTTCAACCCCGAGTTCAGCCAGCCAGAATGGAATGAATCATGGAGGTTTATGAAACAGCAGGCAGAGCATAGAAGAGAATAAAATAACACCCTAAGATGAATTACCTTTAGGACTAGGTGATGCTGCACAATTGTGTTTATTTAATGTATTTTTTCCTTCATGCTTTTGAAACAGATGACTGATGTCCTCAAGGTTTACCAATGCGACATATAAACACTATTCACTCAAGGATTTATTATTTGAAACCATAAATGAATTCTTGCACAGCAAAAATCCAACAACAATAGATGTGTTTTGTGCTTTTGCATTTCACCCCAGGCCATAGCACAATAAGTCATTTCATCATTTTTTAAATGAATCAGCACCAGTGAGAATATCAAGCAGGGTGCTAGAAACTGCCTGTTCGCCTTACAAACATAAACCAAACGTATGCAAATACCATACCAATGTTTTACTAATAAATCATATAGCAAAGACTACTTCTTCCCTGTTACCAGATTGTATCTAGAACAGTTTATTTTCACTCATGTTGGAGCTAAAATAGTACAGCACATGCTAAATAGTCGTGGTTCACAAATGATTTACAAATAGACCTACTGTATGTATATTACATTTCCATGAGAAAATAACTTATTGATGACTTGTTGCAGTAGCAGTGATTTTCCATTTACGTTATTTCATTATTTTTGTGCATGTTGGGTGTTTTCTAAAACTACAGTATGCTCTCTCTGAGATTTATTACCTGTGATTAAGCTCATTAAAATGCAATATATACATACTAAGCGTGTGGCTTGTTTTTCCAACTTGTTTGGTTCATCTCAAACAAGGGGTGGTGTTGTATTATTATAATAATGTGGTGAATTTAGGTAAATTGGGCCACTTTGCATATAAGTGAATGTCCCAAACTGGCCCAATATACCTGAATTCACTATACATAACGCATAATACATAGTATTTACATTACATTAGTTTGTGGATCACTATATACAGTTGCTCTCTACATATCATTTTCATTTATATTTGTGTCATTACCACATTTCATGCCAAAAAATGTGTTATTTGCATGAAATCGGGGTCATTGAAACCTTTAATTCAGGAGATCACCTTACAGTATTTTATGTGCTTCACAATAAGTATTCGCTTACATTAAGTATGTACCAATAAAAGAAGTTAAAAAGATTAGACCTAAAAATATACTTAACGATCTTAAGGTCACTTCATCTTGTGCTCCCAAGTTTCCTTTCTGGGCATGTTCCAAGCTGTGAGACCCTCCTCAGCAACACAGGCGGCATGTGGGTGTATTTCACTGGTGGCAGGTGGCAGGGCTGGCCCAATCCTTTATTGGGCCCTAAGCAAAATATCATCCGGGGCCCCCCAATACCACCACCTACTCAGCATCAGATGCGTCATAATCTTATGGCCAAAAACATGGCTCATTGGCAGTAAGTGGCAGATGAGAAGGCAATGAATGGCTAGAGGAAGTGGAGGACAGTTCATGGCTTCCTCGATCTTTGCTGCTAGGGGGGGGGGGGGTGCTGGTGGTGTGGGGGCCCTAAGCCACCGCATAGTTCGCTTATGCCTCGGGTTGGCCCTGGCAGGTGGCACCAGGCCTGGATTGTAATCTGGTATACAGGGCACTTCTCGGTGGCCCGACAGTCCTCAAGGCCCAAAGGCAGCTGTTGTTCATGGGTTTTTTTTTGTATTTTAGACTCGCAGACCATTTTTAGGGTGGCACACAAAATCCATGGGCCTTTGTTGGTCCCAGTCCAGCCCTGGATCGTACAGCAGACATTGCATGTGAATGAGCATGGGTGCCGCGAGGGGGGGAAAGGTGTTACAGATTCTAAGGGCCCGGCAGCTCTGACAGAGCCCCTGGAAGGATGCTGATAACATAATTTGTCATTTTGGGGGCCCAAAATTTGAATCTTTCATGGGGCCCAAATTTTTTAGCAGCGCCCCTGTGAATGACTGACTACTAATACCACCGAACTGCCACCTAACATATGCCAGCCGTGCCAAAAGGGGAGGAAGAGGGAGTCCATAGGGGAGAACCACATGTCCCATGGCAGGGGTTAAAAATAGTTCCACAGGTTATGGACGAGATGAAAGTGCGCTGACAGGCCCGGTGTAAATCGCATGGAAATCACTCACTGTCAACCCCCACAGACCAGACCAGCCCAGCCGAAGCCGTGTGGATGTTCACGTTTTTCACAGGAAAGGCTGCAACGTTCAGGGGCTATTTGTCAAAACGTATCAGATTGAAGGTTTGCGGGGTGTCAGGGTTAGTGAATTTCAAATAGAAGCCCCTCTCCAAACACACACACACACACTTACCCACACCCATCCACCCACACACAGACACCCGCGCTCACGCACACGCACACACCCACACCCACACACACACACACACACTTACCCACACCCATCCACCCACACACAGACACCCGCGCTCACGCACACACACACACACACACACACACACACACACACACACACTGTTCCCCATCCAGTTTCCTCACACATCCTTCAATCATTTGTCGACTCCCTGAACTGCAGCTGGGCACCTCTCTCTTGCCCTTCCATTTTTTGTCCTTTAGGGGGCAGCGAAGAAGCCAGCATGGGTGGCTAGAGAAATACAACACCGGGCCAAGTGCACGGAAGGGGAATAAAGGGAAACTGGCATGAACACAGGTTGCACAAAACTCCAGGAGGTCTTTGAACCAAGTGTGAATAGCTTTGCCACAGATGTCGCATTCAGAATAGATAGACTGCAGAGTTCTTTTTCACGCCGACCAACCCTGCCAAGAGGAAGGCAATAAATGAAGTCTGTCATGTTACAGAAGCCCATATTCAAAAGCAAATAGGCATTACGAGCCGGTGACCCCGATGTGGTAAAGATTCAATCTTCTTACAAACCTTGCACAGCGTCGTTCCCATTACACAAATAAGAGTCTTACACTTTGTGCCCTTGAGAAATGTGTGTCTTGAACACAGTGTAAATATAAATCATGCTGCATGAATTGAGCAGTCGCATTAATGTGAGCCACTTCACCGTGATCCATCTCCCCTTTGATGTGACCGAGAGTCAAGCTTGTGGTAATTGACTGATTAACCTTTTTAAAATCTCTGACCTGACGTAAATCACCCAGTGCATATGGAAAGAGGTATGTACTCAGACGTACTCAGTGTTCAGCTGCACTGACCTCACTCACAGAATGACTATTCTGAGGTTCTGCCGGTTACCTCCCAGGTCTTTGTGTCAAAAGAGGCTAAAACCGTGTGAGGTCTATACACAACGCAACTAATAGCTTTGACCTCGGGCCCAGGAGAACTGACCCCTTTGTCTGCCTCTGTCAGGCGTCCTGTCTATACACAGGACTATGAGATCTTCCACCATAGTTTGAGGTGTTTAATAAGTAATAGACACTCTAAGCCACCGTTTTGTCTTCTTGTGAAATTATACTGCTCAGCCTTTAACATGCTAATCTGTAAATCAGCATGTCGTCACCATAGAGGATAGAGGGTGTGTAAATAGGTGAAGTTGATTTCTCATTCGAGACAGTTCCCCAGCAGTAGGCCTCACAAAATGTATTCACGGTGGCTGTCACCTTTTATGCTTTTCTGTCAAGAATTCAGATAACGCAGCCATGGTTATTGGGGCTTTTTGCTGAAGTGACAGCGCATTTGATTTCAAAACGCTCCGATGAAATGTGTGAAAAGCTCTTGCAAGCATCGGTAAATAGTGCTGACTGCTGCATAATGGCAACAAGGTGAAAAAAAAAATACAAAGTCGCTTGTTGATTTTCTTGTCAAAGGATGAAGGCTCGGCCAAGATTCAAAGTTTATTTCTCCTTCTGTCTGTGGCTCTGTCCTCACAGTGACTCGGGGAAGATAGGTGTTGATGCTTTCCTATCTAATGCTGTAGTTTTGGCTCGAACAAGAAACAGATAAGGACAGATGTATGGAGAAAAAAGTGCAGAGATGTCTTTTTGGTCCACATCAGTCTACTTAAATTAATTGGCCTATCAGAAATTTAAGAAAAGCATGAAACGTAAAACGTATTCTGTAACAGTGTTCTAAAACTGAAATGTCACGTAGATATTGACGTTTGGAACCTTGGCTGTGACATTTAAGAATTAGTGTGTCAGTGTCTTATCGTATTTGATCAGACCTGAGATTTTCCTATCCCTTAATGGATGTCCAGTGGTTCACTGAAACCATTTCACTTGAGGTGTAGGTTTCTCCAGGAGTAAAATTCTTAAATGGAATTGCTTTCGAACAACCAGGGCCCGAGTAACTGCACTACCGGGAGAAAGCTGTCTCAGAGAAGGAGATAACCACAACACAAGGGATGTGTGAATGTGTCTTTATGGTGACAAGACTTGGCTTGGGTGGAGGGATAGCAGATAAAAGTAAACTATCGTCTGTCAAGATAGAATACAATGGAATATAATAGTTCCTCATTCTCCTTCAAGTCAGGAAATTGTCTTTAACATAACAAAACCCAACAGCTTTATGAATTTTATGAAAACTCGCCAACTGACAGATAGAGAAGTGGAAAAGGATCTGCAACCTCACATAATTCAGTCTCAAAACTGAAAACACTGTATGTAGCCGATAATTAGATCAAATACCTGTAAAGCATTTGTGTGTGATCATCATGACTCTCAATAAGGTCACAAGTTTTCACTAAGCTACAAGCGAGAGGTACTATCGTATTTTTGTGAAACTAGTCATGCAAAACTTGAGCAATCAAGTCAAGGACACAAATTCTTTATCTGGTAAGGACATCAATACAAATGACATGCATCATATTGGCGCACAATTTGTGGATACAACCAACTGTGGAGAAAATTATTCTGATTGATTTCACTGCATATCAAGTGGCTGGGATGAAATGATTAGGCCTCAAACTCCATTAAACACGAGCCTCTGAGAACGCTTCATTTCACTAAACACATGACAACCGCCTCACCATAATCAGCATATTCCAGTGTGTGCTTGACAGATTTCTCCTCCCCTGCAGAAGAAAAAAAACACCCTTCAGTGTATCTTCTCATTATGTAAAACTGGCTTCCCTTCCAAAAATATAGCCAACGACAAGTGTATGAATATAATGTAATAGCAAGGCCACAAGTTTCCACAAAGCAGAAATGCTGACGTCCTATTGGCAGTATGCAGTATGTGCTACTGTCACATCCACTGTATAAAAAACTCAATGTACGTAAAAAAGCACGTTTTCTCATTAATACCAAGACCCATCTAAAATGTAACTAGCTGCCAGCTAGAGGCTATATGAGAGTGAATGAGAATGAGCAGATTGGAAGCGGAAGTACTGTAGTGGAGTCGATTGTGGTGAAGCCTAGCCTAGCATGTCTGGTGCTGCCGTGGCTGCTTGAGCCTGGACCCCGCCTCTTGTCCCCATTACTCACCTGTGACAAATGAGCCTGTCCTGGCAGATGTTTGCCAGCTGGCCAAGGCTCCCGCGCCGGAATAAATGGCCTCCTGTCACCCATCAAAGAGATAATATCGGCCACTGAGCGCCCCAAAAGAGGAGAGTTGCTGGGTGAGAGAGAGGCTGCTGCCCCTCACACATGCAGGAGGAGAGCCAGCAGATGTGTTATCTGAAATGTACATGCACACGGTTACTGGTTACACACACTCGCTTTTTCACGTCTCTGTTAAGCACATTAACAGCTATCAAGTGGCTGCTTATCACAGCTTAATTAGGTTCCTGGGGTAAGCAAAGCCAGACCACCAAGATCAGAAATGGATCCTATTTGACTGACTTTGCTTCCTCGGCAAACCACATTTATCGTATGTGTGTGTGATGTTAAATGTTCCAGCGCATTGTTGTAAAATTTGATTGTGTGTTTTTTTAAATGCTTATTTATATTGTGGTTAAGGTTCGGGTCAACCAGATGTCATGCATTATATAAATCATGGGGGTTGTTGGCCAGTGTTGCATCAGAGGCGCATCTTGCCACCAGGCAAGGCAGGCAGCCGCTTGGGGCCCCCAAGCCCTTAGATAGTGAATAACAGCCCATACTGTACTACAGTAGTGGTGATTTTGGTTCAAATGTTTTCGCTTGGTTCAAATGTTGCCTCTGTGCAGCATTAGGCTACTTATACATTTAGGGTTAGGGTTGAAGTTGCATTGGTTGATAGTGACATGACAGAAAGCCAGAGGTGCATCTGTTTCTGGCCTACTCTCTCAAAGCCATCCTGTCCAGTTGAATTAATTTAAATTACTTGTGCAAGGGGGCAGCCCCAAAGGAGCAGTGCGTCGGGACGGTACCATGCTCAGGGTACCTCAGTCAAGGAGGAGAGCACTGGCTAATTGCTCCCACGACCAACCTGACAGGTCAGCAACCTTTGGGATACAAGACTGACACCCTAACCGCTTACCCATGACTGCCATTGTGTGCAAAAAGCGCTAACATTAACAAAATGTTGAACATATACAGCAAAACTCTGCCTTCATTCAACACACATTGTAGAGCAATGCGTAGACACTTACTCATTGCACAAAGTGCATACAAATACAGAACACGCCAATCATTTTTTATTCATTTCACCTTTACTTAGCACTGTAGTCAATTCCACACCGTTATTTCAGTACCATTAAATATCTGTTAGAGTAGTTTGAAATTCTTACATAAATAAAGCAAAGACATTGACAGAGAAATTCATGACACAGGATTTTTTTAAAATTGATTACGCACCTCAATTAAAAATTGAAAGTTTCTTGAAACGTGTAATAACAAAAACAGTTTAACAAATAAATTACATGAGAAAATAAAAATGAAAAAAGATATGGGGGGCGTATAATACAATTAAAACAAACAAAATATGTATATACATTATGGGGAAAAAAACTTAATCAAGCACCACTCATCACACAGCTAATGTCCAATTACATCACATTATTTCTTCCCCTTTGAATGGGCCACATCACATTATCAACATCACACTCTATGTCCTCTCTTGCAATGCAATGAAGGAAAAACCTTCTTGAATGGCGAATCCAACTGCTAATTGAAACTGTGTGCGTAAGACTGATTGCTAATTGAAGATTGTTGAGGGGAAGTGTAAAACTGGTGCTCTAGTGTGTTTGTGATGCTGTGTGTAGTTTCTAAACACTGGGAATATGTGTTTTGTGGTCTCTAGTTTCAAAGTCATGGACAGTGTAGTACTAGTTAAATGACAGCCATGTTAGCTGTTGTACAAAAACTGTGTGAAATGTATGGAAAATGTGTCAACACGTGTCTTTTTCTCTGCTCAAATAAGAATGATGATTGAGGACTTTGAAAGCGACTTCATTAAGCAAACATTGTTACTGAGAAAGTATTGTATTGTCTGCTGAATCTTGCTCAAACATGAATGATTAAGAATTCTGTCTGCTGTGTAGGCATAGGCCTATCAAATCCAATGCTGTCAAAATCTGTTGTCAGCAAGGCTTCACTGTCTCCTTAGAGCCGTCTCCCTGACACTCAAGGCTATTGTCTTGACGCGAGGGCACATCCGTCATATTGACCCTAATGTGGCCCGTCCTGAACATCCTTTCAACATGAGATGGGAAATCCATCCAATCATCCTGGCCATAGACAATTTTTTGTACGCATTTTAATTGGGAAATATGACCGCTTGTATACCCTTTCAGAGACCTTTAATGAGTTGTACATGTCATGTATACCAGATTTTATGGAGAAAGTAAGTTAACACTTTCCACAGATGCATATGCTTCCCTTTTCATGTTTTTCCAAAACTCATAAACTCATAAACTCCCAACTGGCCTAAAAAATGAGATTTTCAAATGTCATGGCTTTCTAAGAGTTCCACCTACCCGTATTGCACCGAAGGCCCAGCATCCACCAGTGCCTCATATGTAAATTGCTGTGACAGCTCTGAAAATATCACATAAACCAAAGCTCAGAAGTAACCCCCACCCCCCCCCCAACCAAATCCAACCCCCCCCCCCAACACACACACACACACACACACACACACACACACACACACACACACACACACACACACACACACACACACACACACACACACACACACACACACACACACACACACACGCGCGCGCGCGCGCGCGCGCGCGCGCGCGCGCACGCACACACACACACACACACACCACTTCCTTCAGAATGCTGACCTTTGGATATTCAGAGTTGCAAGTTATTCTGTAAGGAGCAGCATTTTCTGATTTTCTGTTTTGTGGCTTTTTTGCTACTCGCTGAGTGGGCCGCTGAGAGAAACAGAGGGAAGTGGGGGGGGCCTGGGGAGGGTTGGTGATACTGCAGACAGCGGCAGTTTCCTTGGCCCCAAACAAAATGCATGTCTGAGGTGTAATGATTAAAACTGTTGATGACTTTACACATACACACACACACACACACACACACACACACACACACACACACACACACACACACACACACACACACACACACACACACACACACACACACACACACACACACACACACACTGAATGCTACAAAAACAGCAAGCAGGAGGAAGAGAGGCAGGGGATTGGGGAGAGAGGCAGAGCAGGAAGCTTTAGGAGGCCTTATAGGAGCGACTGAGCACAGTGGATCGGCAAGATACAGCAAGACACTAATGAAGAGCCATTTGGGTCCTGGTGAACACTGTGGTCATTAATTCAGTTGCGCTGTGCTCTTGTTTCAATGCTGACACTGACAGCATAATGTAAACAAAACCGTTTTCTTAAAAAGACATGTGCACCAGTTCTCATAATGACCTAATCACAAATTTTAAGATAAAAATGGGAGGAATTTGTTTTAATCCATACATCCATTCAAGAGCAGAGGTATTTCAATAAGGTTGTATAATATAATGTATATGTACATGATTTGAGCAGGTCTTTCTGAAAGGAAAGTCACTGAATTGCAAATTCTTTACAGCTTTTTTGGAAGACTGAATTAATCTGAATTTCCTCTGACCAGGCACTGCAACTTGTATAGGCTGAAGAGCATTTACCACTAAGTCTGGCTCCGAGAAGAGACAAGAAGACATAGAATAAGTGCTATGTGCAATCTTCCGAGAACAGATATTTTCTCTTCTGGCAATCTCGCGCGCACAAGTGTAGTCAAATGGGTTATCAGCAAGGCTGTGGGGTTGAGAATGGCAGGCAAAGTACTGGCTCCAGACAATCTGCTGAGAAGAAAAGAGACGCCTTTATTTTTCTCACTGCGCCGTGCAAGGCTCCAATATATGATGGTGTACTGCAGTTGCTTTTGAAAGTTAACATGGAAACTGGTCATTTGAATTCAATTAAAACCGTCAGTTTGTTCAAAGACATCTGAACAAAAAAATTAGAATGAAAGAAAGTAGTTGCATGTAGCATAATGTCTGACAGAATGTTTGGGGACTTGCTTCAAAAATCATCAAATGTTGAGGAATCTTGTCCATTTTCTGGTGTCTTTAGTTTAACATCATTGTTTGTGATACCCAGACACAGTTACACTTCCACTAATGAACAGCTTGCTCACATGCTTTACATCCATTGACTGAGCCCCTTTAAAGATGTAACTAGCAGCCCAATAAGCTCGTCACTGATTTAGCAAATCCTTGGTGTCGTTAATAAGCTCCTAATGTGGGAATGTCCAACATGATCTCCAAAAATTCCGTGCTCCTGGACACGGATGTTAAGGACACAAAATCTGTGTCCAGGAGCACGGATTTTGCCAAAATTCTGTGCTCCTGGACACGGAATTGTTTTCCGTGCTCCTGGACACGGAATTGTTTGAAGTGCTTTCTATGGGCTATTTCCACAGTCTTGTGTTTTCTCAGGATTTTTCTAATTTCAAATATTTTGTCTAAAAAAAAAAACATTTCTTACTCACAGGTTAGGGTTAGGGATTGTTTTGGTCTGGGCACAGCTAGTTTTCTTTCATTCATTATATGAGTTTGATAGCCTAGCAAACAACTGGAAAAGGTATTTCTCAAAAATATGTCTTTAATGACAGGTTAAGGTTAGGGAATGTTTTGGTCAGGGCACAACTTAAATTGCTATAGCATTATTTTGTTTAGGATTAGCATTTGGTATGTATTTTCTAATGATAGAGTTAACACAGTGCTGTGGTAATAGCCTATAGAAAGCACTTCCGTGTGCCCATCACGGAAAACATTTCCGTGTCCAGGAGCACGGAAAACAATTCCGTGTCCAGGAGCACGGAATTTTGGCAAAATCCGTGCTCCTGGACACGGATTTCGTGTCCTTAACATCCGTGTCCAGGAGCACGGAATTTTTGGAGATCAGGCTGGAATGTCTATTGGTACGCATATAAAATATCCTGAAGGTGGCGAAAAACCCCATGATTGAGGATGTACTGTAATTAAGAATTTATTTTTATCAGAGTACAGAGCCCTAAAGCTCACTGCTCAGCCAACGTACATTCACTTACCAACGTGGATTATTATTCATGTCAGCTCATGGGCAAGGTGAACAGCTGGTGTCCCATGTTAGGTGTTTAACCACACACAAACAGTATCAGCACGCTATCATGGCAGAATGTCGCTTTCTAACATGTTCGGCATCCTCATCATGTTTTTTTTATTGTCGTGAGAATTAGTGAAATTATGTAGTGTGCTGTTTGTTTGACATTGCAAGACTGGAACTTGCATCAGGTGAAAATCCTTGCACATATGGAGTTGAGTAGGTCTGACTACACCAGAGACTGTAATTCAGGGGAGCATTCAGGAAGCACAGATGAAGCAGGATCTCAGTCCTAAGCATCACTCGTAAAAACTCTTATCCTCCTCCTCCTCAGAGAGAGAGAGAGAGAGAGAGAGAGAGAGAGAGAGAGAGAGAGAGAGAGAGAGCTGTGTAAAGGCACAGTGCGATCTGTCTGATCTGTCTGCTTTTTAATGTGATTTGCATGACGGCGTGTTGGACACTGGATTCTCAAGTGGGTTTAGGCAGTACATTAATAATTCATAACACATCATCACTGCTCACAACTAACTCCCTTTGCTCCAACTGAACTGTTAGTACTTTTAGAAGAAGTGTTTGTCATCTCGACAAAGAGGTTAATACTGGCGATTGGAGTGTGACATCATTTGTATCGAGAGTAGAGATGCACTGGATCCGGTTCCGGTTCCGGATCCGGCAGGATAATAGGGTTTTTCACAGGATCCGGATCTGGCAGGATCTTAAGCAGTGGATCCGGTATCTGGCATTTTACCTAAAAATCAGGGTCTGGTGCATCTCTAGCCTAGACTTTTCAGTCAGTCTTTCACAACCTCAATCACTGCATGGAGTGAAAGCCCTTTGGAAGCGGCTGTTGCAATCAGTGTGGCAATAAGCCAATGAGTCTAAAAAATTGTTTGAGCCAACGTAATAAAAAGGGCCCACGTGTGTGCGAGTAGACAATGTTTCAACCCTTTTGTAGGATCCGGTATCCGGTTCTGGATCCGGCAGGATCTTAAGCAGTGGATACGGTATCCGGCAGGATCCTAAAAATCAGGATTCGGTGCATCTCTAATCGAGAGTATGTTCATAGGCCCTGGTAAGAATTTGATGGAGTGCAATTGCTGAAAGGTGAGATCCGAGCACGTCTCATTTCACTTGACTCTCGGCAGCAGCTGAAGCGGTAATCATTAATTCTCAGAAGTGTTGGAGAGACTTCACTGCAGAGAGACATTTCAGATGTGGGGGTTGAGATACAGTTTCATTTTGGCTGTTGAATATCTTTCATTACATTATCAAAACCCCACACTCTGAACATTAGAAAGACAATGAAATCCAAACAGTGGGTTTTGAATAGCTTCGCTATCTATAGATTCTAGTCTATAATCTGAAGGACTATCGCTAACGTGGCCCATTTTGCTTGCAACTTCACATTTTCAGGTGTGAGCATACTATGAAGACACTACATGTTAAACCAAAACATGTCGTCTCTCATCTCACCACTAAATGATGGTCTGTACAGTCTTTTTCAAATGATATGGCTAGCCTGTTGGGATTAATGGTGCCATGGTATGATATCGTCAAAAAAAGAAAAATGTCAGGGATAGTGATATGTGCTATCCCTAACCTGCACTGCTGGGTGCAGGTACATTGTGTAAATATTTAGTAGATAGTGTAAGTAGTTCTCATTTTCAATGTACACCAGCAATGACACTTCATTAGTATGTACCACCAACATAGCCTAACATAATGGCAGTACCACTATGTAAGTGTCAGCCTGATCTCCAAAAATTCTGTGCTCCTGGACACGGATGTTAAGGACACGAAATCCGTGTCCAGGAGCACGGATTTTGCCAAAATTCCGTGCTCCTGGACACGGAATTGTTTTCCGTGCTCCTGGACACGGAATTGTTTTCCGTGATGGGCACACGGAAGCGCTTTCTGTAGGCTATTACCACAGCACTGTGTTAACTCTATCATTAGAAAATACATACCAAATGCTAATCCTAAACAAAATAATGCTATAGCAATTTAAGTTGTGCCTTGACCAAAACATTCCCTAACCATAACCTGTCATTAAAGATATATTTTTGAGAAATACCTTTTCCAGTTGATTGCTAGGCTATCAAAGTCATATACTGAATGAAAGAAAACTAGCTGTGCCCAGACCAAAACAATCCCTAACCCTAACCTGTCAGTAAGAAATGTTTTTTTTAGACAAAATATTTGAAAAATCCTGAGAAAACACAAGACTGTGGAAATAGCCTATAGAAAGCACTTCAAACAATTCCGTGTCCAGGAGCACGGAAAACAATTCCGTGTCCAGGAGCACGGAATTTTGGCAAAATCCGTGCTCCTGGACACGGATTTTGTGTCCTTAACATCCGTGTCCAGGAGCACAGAATTTTTGGAGATCATGTTGCAAGTGTACAACTGCATATCGATATTGAAGTGTACTTTTGTGAAACAACAGTGATGCAACAAAGTGGACTTTTTAAGTCAGTGATGCAGGGGGGTAGCCTACTTGCTAGAACATGGCGTGTCTCAATGATGCAGCAGGCCAGTTTAAAGTCTGGAAACTACCGCATTAGGTGCACATTTGAGATTTTCTGTTGAGATCACAACATCCTTTCACTTTCAGACCTATCAGCAGACATTTGCCTGTTTTGTTGTGCCCCTCTGTGGGCAACCAGATCGCTATCGGCGTGTCACACTTTGAATTTCTGCCAAGTCGATGCCTGCCTTTCTCCATGGTCATCGAATTGCTTGTGTTGTAGGGAGGCGGAACCAAGCGATCTTACATGGAAAATCAGGCAACCGTCATGTCAGACACCCATCCACCGATGTCTCATTTTCCTGTTTGTCACAAATGACACTTACAAGACAGAGCCCCTGGAGAATAAACTGTACGGAGACACACCAGACACACGTATCCCCAGAGGAGCTCCAGAGGACATGGAAAGTGAGGAGAATATGTCTTCTTCCAGAGGGTAAAACATATATGAGTTCTTGTTCATGTATTCATGTCAGCTTTGCAAAAAAGTTTTGTGAGAGCCCGCACACCTCGAAGGTTTCTTTTTCTTTTTCTTTTTTTTGAAATATATTTTTAGGGGCTTTTATGCCTTTATTTGATAGGACAGTCTGAGATGGTGACAGGAAGCGAGTGGGACAGAGAGAAGGGGTGGGATCGGGAAATGACCCCGGCCGGACTCGAACCGAGGTCCCCGTGGGCATGCAAGCCCAAATGTGGGGGGCTTAGCGCGCTGCGCCACAGCGCCCTGAAGGTTTCTTTTTCAGCAGGTGCAGCTTTTCAGGGTACTTCTGTCATCAGTTTACACAAGGAAGAACGCGACACTGCTTCTTCACGGTTCACCACTTTTTATTTGTCTTGGAGCTGAGTGCTGACGTTTCGGCCTTCATCAGAGTTCATCAGAGCTGCATAGGCTACGAACAAAGGTGGAGGCATTGAACCTGAACCAGTTCATAATGATAAATTCTGGAAAATCAAAATCAGTAGCAATATGCGTCTTTTCTGAAAGATAAGGTCTCCACCTCTAACTAACTGGTATTATTAATCCTGATTATGAAATACTTTCCAAACCACAGGTCCTTCATGTATCCCCAAAATCCCTCCACACTCACACGATTGAAAGAGAACTTAAATGTACGATCGGCAAACTAATGGCTAGTGAAGAATTGATAGCATGGGTAACCCGAGCTACACAAGCTGCATTTGAATGACTGTTAATTGAATCTGGAGGAAGGATTTTCATGCATGGCTGAAGGAGGAGTGCTTACAGTACAATCAGGGAATGCTGAGCACGAGTGGACATGTGGCGGGGGAGGAGGATGAGGGCAGGTATGTGGAGAGGGAGAACGAAGACGAGGAGAGCAGCAGGAGGAGGAGGAGGAGGAGGAGGATGACGGATATGTGGAAAGTGAGGAAGAAGAAGTGGAGAGGGAGGAGGAAGAGGAGGATGAGGGCAGATATGTGGAGAGGGAGGAAGAAGAAGAAGAGAGCAGGAGGAGGAAGAGGAGGAAGAACGAAGGTGAACATGTGGAGGTGGAGGAAGAAGAAGAGGAGAATGAAGAAAAGACGGAGAAGGAGAAGGAGGAGGAAGAGGAAGAGAAGAACAAGGGGGAAGACGGAAAGAGCCGAGATGATGAAGAGAAGGAGGAGGAGGAAGGCAGACATTTGGAGAAGGAGGGAAATGAGGAGTGGAGGGGCCCCCAGTGAAGCGTGCTCTGCTCTGTCCGGCCCATGACAAGCAAACTGAAGCTGGTGAAAAATGACTGTGCTAGCCTGTAGGTAACCATGCTAAACCATGTGCTCATACATATCTCTGGTGTGGGCTGTGATGTGTTGCAGTGTCTCTTTCTCTCTCCTCTCCTCTCCTCACCTCACCCTGTGTGTGTGTGTGTGTGTGTGTGTGTGTGTGTGTGTGTGTGTGCGTGTGCGCGTGCGTGTGTGTGTGTGCGCGTACGTGCGCGCGCGCGTACGTGCGTGCGTGTGTGGGCAGGTGTGTGGAGGTGGTATTGGTGTGGAAAAAAAATATGCAAAGTCCTTTGGCTTGCTTTTCTCACACAGCACAGTAGGCCTACAGAGGTCAGCATCCTTAATGGCATGGTGTTTGCGATTGCATTGCATTGCAAGGCGTCTGCTAAATACTAATGTAATGTAATGCATTCCCTGGGTACTGAACATTACACCTTAAAGTGATACTGTCCCATTTTTTTAAATAAGCTTATTTTACACCTCTCTTGGAGTTAAATAATAGGGTTTTACCGTTCTCCTATACTTTCAACCGTTCTCTAGGTATGGCAGTGCAAATTTTACCTCCAAGCTAGCAGTTAACATTGAGTTCTATGAGACCAGTTAGCCGCCAGCTGGTCTCATAGGACTCAATGTTGGAGGTAAAAGTTGCAGTGCCATACCCATAGAACGGTGCAAAATACAGAAGAACGGTAAAACCATTTTATTTAACTCAAGGGGAGGTGTAAAATAAGCTTATTTAAAAAAATGGGACAGTATCACTTTAAGTTCTCCCCCACTACAAAATCCCTTTCCAAGCTCCTTCAGCATCAAACCATGCACTTATTGAGGAGCCCTATCTCACGCCTTTCGTAAAGTCTTCACGAAAAAAATAGAGTAATTTTCATGGTGCATTCACGTTATTGCCCGCCTTTCGTAAAGTTTTCACGAAAATAATAGATTAATTTTCATGCTGCCTATTCACTTGAATTGCCTCACTGCTGCTATGGTTATCCAAACGTCTGCAGGGGCGGGGAGGGGGTGCTGACAGAACACTGCTGATACACTCGGGACTCACTAATTCGACGCCCTTTCGGTACTTACGCCTTATGTCCCCTAAACCTAAACCTAAACCTAAACCTAAACCTAAACCTAACCTTAACCCTACTTAACCCTAAACCTAACCCTAACCCTAACCTTAACCCTAACCTTAACCTTAACCTTGACCCTAAACCTAACCCTAAATTGCTTGTTTGAAATGTTTGATTACCATGTGACGGTAGGCTACCGAAAGGGCATCAAAGTAGTGGGTCGCTAGGCAACAGTCGGGCAATTCAAGTGAATAGGCAGCGTGAAAATTAATCTATTATTTTCGTGAAGACTTTACGAAAGGCGGGCAATAACGTGAATGCACCACGAAAATTACTCTATTTTTTTCGTGAATACTTCACGAAATGAGTGAGATACGGTTGTATTGAGACATGTGATTGGTGCGTGGCTGTGTCTTCTCACATTCTCTCCACTTAGCTGCCCTCCATCGATTGTGTGCTAATCACCGAATCTTTTTCGCTGCTGCTGCTGCTGTTTGTGTGTAAAGTGTGTGTGTGTGTGTGGGGGGGTGTTGGGGTGCTGCTGCTGATTTGCCTCTTACACTAGGGTCACATGCAGGCGAAATGAAAGAAGCGAAGAGAGGCGAAATTTAGTGTTCCATTCTGACTGCTCAACCGTCATCAGGTCCTCACGGCGAATCAAATACAATGAACGTTTATGTTGTTGATTCGATTGGCCGCCGCAGACGAAAACCGCTTCTCATTTGCATAATATTAAACTTGGTTGAACATTTTCGCTTCGATTCGCTCCTGTTCAATTGACTTCGCCTTCCTCATAGGAATGAATGGCGAAGTTCACTTGACTTGGCCAAATTCGCGTGCGGGTCCCTAGCGTCATTTGGTCTGTCCACACATAACTAGCCACTTTACTTAAGTGTAGTTATCTCCTGTGGCATCACAAAGAAGAGTGCTGTGTTTGATTAATCATCTGCCTGGTGGATGGCAGGCAATGCAGCCTGTGCGGGATATCATAGCCTACGATATCCAGAAAGACAAGGCTTTGTCTTGAGCTTGGGCAGTCATGGGTAAGCAGTTAAGGCGTCAGACTTGCAGCCCAAAGGTTGCCAGTTCGACTCCCGACCCGCTAGGTTGGTGGGGGGAGCAATTAACCAGGAGTGCGTTGCAATATGCGACCTTGCCTCCTCCACTTGCTTCTCGTCATGATGACATCACTGACAACAGCATTATATTTCAATATCTTGCAAAAGCTCAATTGTAGAGTCTTTTTCTCATTTGCGATTGGGATGGTGAATGAAAAACAGTCCCTCAAAAGTTGTTGTGGCTAGGCTGACAGCTGGGAAACTTTATCGTTTTCTCCACGGAGGAGGGGCCAGGAGGTGGGACGAGGAGACAAGCGCAAGTGGAGGAGGCAAGGTCGCATATTAAAACACACTCCAGTGCTCTGCCCCATCCTCCTCCATGACTGAGGTACCCTGAGCATACCGTCCCGCTGCACTGCTCCCTTTCGGGCGCCAATGGGGGCTGCCCCCTTGCAAGTCAAGTCAAGTCAAGTCAAGTTTATTGTCAATTTCTTTACATGCACTGGTCATACAAAGAATTTGAAATTGCGTTTCTTGCTCTCCCATGCAGACATAGACTAATCTAGGTAAGGACATAGACAGTATAGACATAGACAGTACTCATACATGGACATAGACAGTATGGACGTAGACATTGCTCATACAGACATTTAAAGTGCAAGACTGGACAACAGAAGACTTGTAGAGAACATACATTAAGAGGAGGTATTTTGTTGTGCTTTTTCTAAAAGTCCTTTATAGCGTTCTGACATAGTAATAGTAGCATTTGAAGAAAATAAATAATTAAAAAAGGTTTTATTAAATACACCAGTAGCAGTATGTGTGTGTGTGTNTGTGTGTGTGCTTGTATGTGTTTTGTGTGCGTGTGTGTGTGTGTGTGTGTGTGTGTGTGTGTGTGTGTGTGTGTGTGTGTGTGTGTGTGTGTGTGTGTATATGTGTGTGTGTGTGTGTGTGTGTGTGTGTGTGTCTGTGTGTGTGTGTGTGTTTTAGTGCAGGTAGAAAGTGCGGTGTGCGTCTGTGTGTGTGTACCTGTGTATGTGTGTGTGTGTGTGTGTGTGTATGTGTGTGAGTATGAGTTGTGTGTCAGTGTGTGTATGTTTGGGTTTTGTGCAGAAAGTGCAGTGTGCTTGTGTGTGTGTGTGTGTGTGTGTGTGTGTGTGTGTGTGTGTGTGTGTGTGTGTGTGCATGTTTTGAGTTAGTGCAGGTTGAAAGTTCAGTCACAGATGTAGTAGTGCAGGTGGAATGTTCAGTCGCAGATATGGTGGTGGGGATGAGGGGGGGGAGCGTTGTCAGTGGCCTGGCTGACTAGAGGCTGACAGTGAAGGGAGAGTGGGTTGAGTGTTCAGTATCTTGATTGCTTGATGCATCGTGCTGCTTGCAAGCCTGGTGGTACGGGAACGGAGGCGCCTGTACCTCTTTCCAGAGGGCAGGAGGCTGAACAGTTTGTGTGCAGGGTGGCTTGTGTCTTTGATGATCATCAGTGCTTTTCGGGTGAGGCGTGCGGTGTAAATGTCCTGCAGGGAGGGGAGTGGTACTCCAATGATCTTCTTCGCTGTGTTCACAACACGCTGGAGTGTCTTCCTGTTTTTCTCCGTGCAGCTTCCTCCCCACACTGTGATGCAGCTGGACACGACGCTCTCTATGGTTCCTCTGTAGAATGTTGTCATGATGGAGGGTGTAGCACTTGCCTTCTTTAGTTTGCGCAAGAAGTAGAGACGCTGATGGGCCTTCTTCGCCAGTGATGTAGTGTTGGTGGTCCAAGAGAGGTCGTCGCTGATGTGCACTCCAAGGAACTTGGTGCTGCTCACTCTCTCCACAGCATCACCGTCGATGGTCAGTGGTGGCAGTTGTTTTTGGACCCTCTGAAAGTTGACAACAATCTCCTTGGTCTTGTTGACATTCAGCAGGAGGTTGTTGTCTTTGCACCATCTGGCCAGCAGGTCTACTTCTTCTCTGTAGTGGGTCTCATCGCCCTTAGTGATGAGGCCCACCAGTGTTGTATCATCCGCAAACTTCACTAGATGGTTAGTGCTGTGGGTCGTTGTGCAGTCATGTGTCAGCAGCGTGAACAGCAGGGGGCTGAGAACACAACCTTGCGGAGCCCCCGTGCTCAGGGTCAGGGTGCTTGAGGTGTTATTCCCTACCCGTACTGCTTGTGGTCTCTGCATCAGGAAGTCCAGCAGCCAGTTGCAGAGGGAGGTGCTGAAACCTAGTTTGTCCAGTTGCACGGGTGAGGCATAATGCAATATTGTTGTGTGCAATGTGCAGTATTCACTTGTGTGCTGTGGAGTGCTGTGTCACCATGGCAATGGGAATTGGAGTTTTCCAGGTGGGCTTTTGCTTCTTCCACTTTAGCCAGGTTCACGCAACATTCATTATTTTTATAGTGATATTTGGACTGTTGTGTCTGATTGGTGTCTGTTGTGTCTATTTTGCAACGGTTTGTTTTGGTTAATAGGGTTATCTGTCGTAGGGTGACATAGGGTATCTCACCTTATTAATATTACAGGAAGGAAATATTAGTTGATATTGCTCCCTTGATCTTGATCTTGTTCCCATCCTTTTCCAGCTAGGTGTCATTAAATCTACAGTTAATTGATGATTTAATTTTATAGATGGTTGAGATTTCAATGCATTAAAACTTGCATGCCAATGGCAACTCAGGTTCGAGTCTGGACTTGGTCCTTTGCCAGCCCTGACCCATCTTTCTCCTCCTCCTGTCATACTGTCAACTGTCCCATGAGCTATAAAGAAACAAAAGCAAAAAAAAAAAAAAAAAAATTTTTTTTAAAAACCACACTGCCTACTCTTCCATATCTATGTGTATGCATAGTGCAGTGTACACATTTGTCTCCTTTCCCCTTCACCAACTTGGGCAAACAACGAAATTAAACTTAAGCTGTTCCGCAACAACACTGTCAGCAACCAGCAAAAAGTGCTTGCATAGATTTTACTGTTATAGACTTTATATTGGAACTGAACAGTCTCCAAATGAAGTGATGGAACAATAGGACGCAGTAAGGTAGTTAAAGAGAGAAAAACACGCACATCCGTCTCAAAAAGATTGGGTGCAGGACCAGCAAAAATACCATGAAAAACTGAAAGAAAAGTCTGCGACACCAAGCTCCCGTTGCTCTTTTTTTAATGTGACGTTTCGGGCAGACAATTGTCTGATGAATGGCATGCTGCCCGAAACGTCACATTTAAAAAAGAGCAACGGGAGCTTGGTGTCGCTGACTTTTCTTTCAGTTTTTCGCAGTAAGGAAGTTACCATACTGGGGATATTGGACATGTACTGGGTGCTGGTAGGACGTGTCAAACTGGTGATATATGAGATTTTCATTGACTTCACAGAATGTAGTGCACTGGCAGATGTTGCAGAACACATGTGCTTGGGTCACATATGGGTGCACACTTTGTGTGAATCGTAATCAATCACAACTGTCTGAAAGGAGTATGCATACTTCACTATCAAAAACCAAAAGATCATTGACATTGCTTTCAGCTACTTGGCCCCTCATTAAAGTGTTTATGAAACGAAAACAAAGTAAAGGAATTTGACCATTTCCAGGACAGATTCTGAAAGTTCTAAGCCTTGTGAATAAAATGGGATATTGTCTGGGTGATATTTTGTCCTAAAAGTCATGTTAAAACGTTCCCAAAAAGTGTTTTTTTGGTGACATGCAAATTTTATGCAAATGATATGCGTGACATAGAAGGGGTGAGTTCACCTCATTCCACCTTGTTCAGATCAATGGCGGCTAGTACCAAAACAAAGCGCAGTGTCAAGCAGTGTGTTGCTGGAGGGCCGAACGGTGCCAGCTGCAAAAATGGCTACTTGACAGAAGGAATATCTTTGCACAAGTTCCCTTCTGTGAAGAATGATGGAACTGTGGCTAAATCAAGCTAGGGCTCTGTGGATCCAATGCGTGGTTTTGAAGCAAGCTTGTGGTCACTGTTGTGCTCGGCACATTTCCACCCCTTGTGCTTCACCACAAATGTGGAGGTCGCGGGCATGGTTGGACTGAAGAGAATGCTATTGCCTCAAGCAGTTCCAACAATTGACATCGCCGGCGTGCAGACTGAAACTGCCCCTGTAACTGCTCGGGCACGAAGACAGGTGAGTGCACTGCTTTGCTTTAGGCTACTCGTTTTACCTTGTCCATCTGCTTTGTATGTTGTTTTCAGGAAAGGGTAATGCACATTACATGCCAAACCGATGTGAATGCTCTCGGAATATGCACTTTTTATTGATTGCCATTCAACTGGTCAATAAATTGGTTTTGGGAGGATATCCGCACATCAGCGTGGTGCTCTCAGTCGAGGACAGCCAACTCACAGATTGGGCTACTCAGGGCTTTTTCTGAATGGGGAAATAGGGGCGCTCCACCCTCATACCTCCGTGGGTGCACCCTCATACTTTTATTTTTATATATATATATATATATTTGAGCGCCCCTAATAAATTTCTCATTCATGGGGGGGAACACCCCCCTTCACCCCCTGTAACCTGCCATGATGCTCCCTCATGCCAAAAAATCCTAGAAAAAGTCCTGCTACTGCTTAGCGAATAAACAGAGATGCACATAGCGTAGGCCTACTTTGAAGCGTTGATTGTTTGTTTTTAGTATTGTGGTGCACGTGTGGCTGATGTTTGGACACACCTCGTCCTCAGAGTCCGGCTGAGGGACACGCGACGCCTGTGACTTTGAGCACAAAAAATAATAATAATGATAAACGCTAAAAATATGCTGAGGACTCAGGCTATATAGGGCGTTTTTCCAACAGCCTAATACCTCCGTTTTTTCTCTAGTTGATGATATTTTTGCATGTAGCCTACATGCATTTCAATCACACTATATCGCGCAATTGAATCAAAATGCCCCCCATTTGTCAACAAATACACACGCCATGTCATCTGTGGGTCATGGCAAAGCGCCCTTAGCAACCGTAACCATAAACAAAACGAACTGTCAGGCTATGTCAACAATCGTCACTTCGCCTGTCAGACATGTCACTTTCTGCAGATGTATCAGTGCCTCTGAAATAGATTTGTGCTGCTGTTTTTTTTTTATCATGAGGTTGGATGTGTGGTTTTTCGACACGCTAATGTTTGTATCAGAATTTTGGTTCCTTTATAAGATGTGGGTCCATCAAATGTGTGTTGTTTTCTCAGATCGCCATACTAGCAAACCAGGGACTCCCCTCTATGATGTCACAGCCCAGCTCATTAGTCACACCAAATTTCACAGAATTCACACTTTGAGTTGCCATTTTCACAAGTTCCTCCAGGATGATTGGGTTCAAAGTCTCATCGATGCTATCAGAAAAAACAAGGCTTTAATGGGAATGACCATTTGTTTTCGTTTCATAAACACTTTAACTTGAATCCAGTTGGTTGATCGGAAGCCTTCGGAGAATACCCTGCTATAGCCAAGTACAATATAAACACTGTTGACTAGGCAAGCACTACCATTTCTTCTATTCCTAGAAGTTAAAGAAAATGCTTCATCTGTTCATTTTTTTGTATTTCTTCAGAGGAATATCAGATAGTCCATTGTCAATTCTGAACTTGTCCATTCAACAAACTGCAATACATATAAGATTGTGACTTAGGCCTAATTGTAGTTTCATCATCACCCCCGGCTTTATCGTGATTTCATGTTTTTGCATCAAACCTTTGTCCTTGCCACTCTATGGCAGACATAACATATGCAACACAACGAGACACATCAAAGAGCTGTCAATGCCTCCTCAGGCTGTCAGTGCAGTTGTGTTTTATTTGAAGCAACCCTGACCTGACAATACTGTTACTGTAGGTTACCTTGACTAGGGCATGTCATGACTTCACATTGTGGCAATGGCATGGCATGCTTTTGTGTGTCTGTGTATGTGTGAACCTGTCTGTCTGTGTGTTGTGACACTGGATGAAGGCAGGCATATGAATGTGTAATTTAAGCGCTGTGAGGTGCCAAGCCTTGTCACTGGCAGCCAAAAGCGTCTCTCTCCCCTTGTTACCGCCTCGAGGGAGTGTTTTTTGCCCAAGGCTTGCCGTCAGGGATTATCTTTAATAATAAAAAATAATAATACAAAATCAGTGAGAGAGTGATATGTTCCTTCATCCAAAGTAAATAAATCCAGAAACAAACGTAAAATAGCGGCCAGATGATACATTTATCTTCTCATTCGATATTAAAAGATATCATATTGGTATGAAAAGAAACGTCTGGATTAGAAGTTTATCTATGGTATCTTTTTTATATCCTTACATTGACTGGATAGTTTGCTTATCTGTGTTTCACAGCAAGTCATATCATACACGTGGTGGATTTAAAAACACATTGCAGTGCATTTATATAAAGCGCTGCAGATCAGCTGCCAGTCAAAATGTTTGAGAGACAATGCTGTCTCTTTCATTTTAGATTAGAAAGACACAATACAATATCCTTGCTTGGCTCTTTTTCTGCTCTGTCATAACCAGAAACATTGACTGCCGAAAGGTAAAAGCTTTGTGCCTCTCTCTCTCTCTCTCTCTCTCTCTCTCTCTCTCTCTCTCTCTCTCTCTCTCTCTCTCTCTCTCTCTCTCTCTCTCTCTCTCCTCTGCCAATATGGCCTATGTCTGCTCAACCTGCGTGTTCAAACTTAATTCATTTTAAAGCTAAACAAGATGTTCCTCCCACATAAGACAGTGATGTGTCCTTGTGTGGAAGAAGAAGAAGAAGAAGAAGAAGAAGAAGAAGAAGAAGAAGAAGAAGAAGAAGACGAAGAAGAAGAAGAAGATTTTAACACATTCTTTTTGTGTTTTGATAAACACTCCTGCCCTCGCACTTGTCCTCAGCTGTGGTGGGATTTATTCTGAGAGGACCATACATGCATCTCTCTCCCTCTCATTGATATTCATGGCAGATGTTAGAAGTGCCAAACTTTTGCTTGACCGATTTCAAGCAACAGGCTTATGAATAGTGCATCAGCTATGTATTTATCTTGAATGCAGCAATTTTACCCCCTTGATTCTTTAGAAATTCACCGGTAGCTTTGAGGGACAAGCCAGTCATATGCATACTGATGGCTTTAAACAGTTCCAGGTATGCAAGTGAGTGTTCACCTTAACCTTCTGTGTGATGTGACATGCCTTGATATTTGTGCAGCAGTGTTTATATAGCTGCCTTACAGTGTGTGTGCGTGTGTGTGTGTGTGTGTGTGTGTGTGTACATGAGAGAGAGAAGGGGGGAGGGCACACAGACAGAGAGAGCATGCGAGAGAGAATACATACAGTAATTTCCAGTATTTGTATGTATATGGGGAGTTCATGTTAATAGGTGTGCTAGGATATCTACCCACGTGTTATTTTATGCATTTAAATTCACCTCATCAACAGTTGTTTTCATGCAGTGGTTGAAGATCCTCAAACAATGTGCTTGCTGTAATCTTCGGAGATTATCGTAATTGACATGCTTTGTGCAGAAGGCCATAATTTAGCCAAAAACACACAATAAAATATTGCTGTAATTTAGATGCACAGGACGCATTTAAAATGTATAAGCCTACATTGTTTGGTAGATCTCACAACCTACGGCTCTCTCACCTACATCTTCTTTATTTCCTCTTAATCTCCCCTGTTTTTCTGCCATGTGCTGTGAAATGCACAGCAGGTGTTTATTGTCCATTGACTTTCCCTGTCGTGTGGTGTGGTGAGATGTGATGATATGAAAATGATGCTGGCTACTGGCCCCATTGGGGTGGCTCTTTATTCTTCTTTATTTGTAGAATCCCTTCTCCATCAAAGCGTCTTTCTTTGGTACCATGTGTATTGTTTCTTATCAGTCATGTTGCCTTAATTCTGAAGGATATGGTGACTATGGTGCTGGTACTGGTGCTACAGTTACACTTGGGGAGTGCCCAGGGCCACATTAATGCACAGGCTAGATATGGCTGCAGCCTAGGGGCCCACACCTGCCATGGGGCCCCCGATTGGTCAAAAGTGAAAAATTGCAGAATTATGACTAGATGCAATATTGAAAAGTTGGTAAACGTGTTTTCCCTAACTTCTAGCATGTCATTATGACACTGTCCATGTAAATTTGTCACAAAATTTGTTTCATAGGGGCCCCACATCAACTTGTAGCCTAGGGGCCCTAGGTCATCTCAATCCGGCCCTGGGAGTGCCCTGAGAAGCAGTTCTCAAAGGGTCTTCAGTGCCCTCTTTTTGTCCCCTAAAAAAAAATCTCCATGGCCAAGTTTGCTAAAGGCAACTTGAAACCAGCCATCGAAACCAGAAACAATACGTCACTTGACGCGGGTTGGCTACCAGCAGCAGCCCTTTGATTTCCACACGGGAGAGGATCAGTGGCCCCCAATGGAGCAGGAAAACGAAGAAGAAGAAAGAACTGCACGAACAAAATGAGGGGCAGCTGAATCTCCATTTGTTCTGCAGGGGACCTGGAACATCGCCATTGAATACATAGGATACTTTCTCTCCCTCTCTTGCTCTCTTTGTCTCTTTTTTCACTGTCTTTCTCTCGGTGTCTCACTTGACACCCCCTGTCCCCCCTCCCTACCTCGTCTCTTCCTCTCTCTAACAGATCTTAACCGTCTGTTTCTTTTATCCCATGCCTTTGCACCGGAGAAGATCACTTACATAAAAGGGATAAACTTTTAAGGGCAGCCACCATTCAGAGATGTGCAGCGCAGTCATCTGAGTAGCTCCGTTTTCTCTCTGTTTGACCGTGCTCTGGCATCCTCCGGGTTTGAAAGGGCTCCTTGTGGACTCTTGAACTGCCATGTGAGACCCTTCTTCGGTTCTATTCTTGTCAGAGAGAGAGAGAGAGAGAGAGAGAAGAGAGAGAGAGAGATTGAGAGAGACTATTGTACTGTATGTGGGTGAGACAGAATGAGCCTGGATTTGTGTGTGTGTGTGTGTGTGTGTGTGTGTGTGTGTGTGTGTGTGTGTGTGTGTGTGTGTGTGTGTGTGTGTGTGTGTGTGTGTGTGTGTGTGTGTGTGTGTGTGTGTGTGTGTGTGTGTACAGCAGGATGAGTACAGCGCACACAAGTAAATGTCATAGCAGCACCTTACCACACAACATAATGGATACCCATCATCCCTCTGCTTTTAATGACTACAGTCGAAGGAGGCTGGAGAAAGCAACACAGTAGAGTACCCATGTAAAACACTTCCACAGACATTCCGCATATAAAAGATGTAATTGTTTGAATAGCAATTGTTTGTTTTTGGCTCAGACTGTTTTAATCCTCAAAGTTTGGTAGAATATCAGGATCCTAATTGACTACCTGAAACCCATCTGCCTGATAGATCTCAGGGAGACAAGGATTGGTGCTTGTTTTCTTCTAATTACTGAAACACAGTGCAAAAATAGACTTTGTTGAGTTTAACTAAGAGTGAAACAAAAAGCAAAGTATGTAAAGAAATTGGAGGAGACTGCAGTGGTCTGTGGAGAGAAAAGTTTAGATTTTGTGAGGGCCAGACGGAAGCAGCGTTCGAGGTCTTCTGCGGGAGAGTGTTAAGGATCTCTGGAAAATTTGCCTTTCATCAGGGTGGCTTTATTCATAAGCGTGCCCCGAGGAGGTCAGACAGCAGAGCGAAAAGGAAGGAAGTTGTTTCTTATCATCAACTTTTTTTTCCTGAGGTTCTTTGCCTCGGCCTACGCAACTTCTTAATCATCTCTCTGCTGCGGCATCTTTTGGATTGACGAGGATGCAGACAGGGCAGACTGACATTTGGCCTTCTTCACACAACAGCAGAAAATCACTCTTTTCCCTTCACTCACTCACTCACTGCTGTTGGATGCAGTATGTGTGGCTGTAAAGAAAAGTAAGATAAAAAAAATAAAACTGTCTTTGGCGTCCGCAGTGCGAATGCTATAAAAGTGTACTGCCTGCTAAGGAAAGGCATCCAACCGTAGGTCAGTTTTACACTTAAGCCAAACAAGATCCACAGAGCTATGTCACATGCAAAACCTCATCAAACCAAACCAATTTTCAAGTGATGGTCTGACATTGTCATCACGTTACTAACAATGAAAATAGTTTCCAAGTGCTGTACACCGATGGACACTATGTTTCCACTGTGACTTTAAATGAGGTACAGTACTAATGTGCGGGTTGGGTGCCATGATATTCAACACTCTTCAAATGAAGAGCTCTTTTCCAAAATGCTATATCCACCATTTCTGACATTTTGCATTTTAATATTGGAATTGACTGTTAAGAAGTCCTATCATTGGAATGCCCAATACCAAATGTCAATTTCCCAACATTCTATAAAATGGATATATCTCATTTTGGAAAAGAGCTCTTCAAATATCAAACAACAGAATGCAAGAGCAAGAACGCAGAGACATAATGATAGGAAGACTAGGACGCAGTAGACTTCAGTCTAAACTGTGCAAGAGGAGGGAGTGAGGCCAAGTGTGAAGACTACAGCTGATGGTAGTTGGGGTGAGGTGAGGGAGGTTTGGCTGGTGCTGACCATTGGGAGTGTACACAGTATTTTTCAACACTTAGTTGATTTGTTTAGTGTTACTTTAACACTTAGTCCAATTTAACAAGCTTAGTGTTGATCTTACTCTGTGAGTGTTAACACTGAGGATGTGACTGACTGTGTTTGGGTGGGAAGGTTGGCTAGTGCTGATGTGGCTGCTGAATAGTTGGGTTTGCGAGGGTGGGTTGGCTGGGGTGGCTGATGGTGTGCTGATTTCTGATTAGGCTACACCTGCTTGAAAGATACCGGTAGACCAAGAAAAAACCTCTGGTCAGTTTATATAAATGCAAATAAAATGGAAGAGCAGAGCAGGCCAGCCATCTCTTTCTGTTCCCAGATTGCTTTCTGTGCAATGTGAAAGCAAAGAGCTGCAACAGCCATGAAAAGGAAAGTAATGGCCTATAATAGAGTATCACTGGCATGTATAATTGGGCTCTTTGTCAGCGTATGAATTATGAATAAATGCATGAGAAATGCATATCCATTTAAGTTTTGGATGAATATTGGGAGAATCACGTCCCAAAATAACAAGGAATAATGGAGAATGCTTTGTTAGGTATCGACCTGCTCAATGGAAATCCAGGGATGCATGTTTTGCAAGCATTTTCTCGAGATTATTGAAACTGGAGCAAGGTTTTTCTTTTATTATCGTCAATATCCTGTTAATTTTCTGATTGACTGGGCATTTCCAATTTGGCTGTCATCTGAATTTAGACTGAGAAGAAATTGATTGAAACAAATGGAACAGCTTTTTATATCTATGTATGAGCTGTGCTTCGCCCACAGAGCTCAGACCTAATAAAATAATAAAAAGAAAGACAATGTGCCTGAAATGTAAATTTCTCCATTTGTTTCCTCATGTGAAGTTCACCCTATCAATAGAAGACCTGTCATTAATTTTAAATCACTTTTTAAATTGAAGAATTCAAAAGAAAGGTAAGATGGAAGCTGCAGTATGGTACCTGCATGATTAATGTTGTGTTTTTTCTTCTTCTTTGCCCTGCTCCTCTTTATATGAGAGATGTGGAGTTTATCTCAGGAGACTGCAGTTTGTAACCCGCATTTCAACTTCCTCCTCGCATCTATCTGAGGACCTGCTCCCTCAACCACACTGCCAGAGACAACCCAGGGCCTCAACACCACAGACACAAACTTGGGTCCATCAAAAGTGTTGCTTTGTCCTGATCAACCTTGGTCAGCGGTAGTCAAGTCTTTGTGATGTTGCTGCTTGAAGTAAATTCCAGCGCTGAATTCAAAATACATGTTTTTGCCTGCCGGCTGTTTATGATAATTTTACAGTTCTAATGTGCCTTGGTACTTTGACATTTGAAAATAGGAACGTGCATTTGCCGAAAATACAGCTATTTGAACAGAGCCCCAGGAGAGAGTAGGCCTACAGTATAATCTCTATTGCCACCATATTCGGAGGCAGACTCACTTTAGCCAGAAAATAAAAAAGATGAAAAAAACCACATCTCTAGAAAGGTTAAAAGCCCCTTTAAAAACTAATTTGTCCCTCTTTGAATAAAAGCAGTTAACAGTAAACGACTGTCATCCTCAAAATAAATAGCTGAGTAATGGGCTTTTTTTATTCAGATGAGGCAACCTAATTAGACCAAAGTAGAAAACAGAACACATGAGTCACCAAGTGTTTCCCCTGTGAAAGGTCACCCTGGGATTGCCTAAGCACAATACATGAAGAGAGTGACTCTATTTAGGTTGCATCTGGGTGGTATGCAACACTAAGCAGGTTTAGAGACTTAGTGTAATAAATCAGTGTAACATCTCCCACACAGGAAATTTACAGTGTTAATTCAACACTTACAGTAAAGCGTAGGGCCAACTACATGAGTGTTACAGCAGAATCCATGACCCTGATTTGAGAATGTACAGCAGCAATGAACTTAGGCTATATTACAGTAGGTTTACCACTCTCCAAGTTATACATTGAATACTGTCTGTGTTTACGGAATTATGTCGTATCATGTCGTACCTACCAGCATTCTAAACCATTTCTTGACGGTTTTTGTAGTCAAAACACATTATTTGATAGGGCCACTGAAGCAGGTGAGACATTAACCCCTCAGTGGGTGAAAGCTGTGTGTCTCCAGGTTCCATGATTGCCGACCTAGCCTAGCCTAACCAAGGCAGGTATCCACCAAAATCAACAAAATTAAACAGATATCGAGGCTTTTGTGAAACATGCACTGTTTCATTCCATCACACTTATGTACTTGCTCCCGATGTCTGAGTTGGGCTCCAGAATTCATCCTCCTGGTCTTGTTCGTCTGCATTGCCATAATCACTGCTACGTATCTTCCAACTGACATGCAATATTCCTAGGCCAACCAGGCCTAGCGGTACATTCGGCACTTGGTCCAGACCGTGGTGAGGGTGGATCGGCCTCCACACCACGGTGGTCGTCAGTCTGACGAAAAAGAAATGCGGATGCGTCCAGCGTTGTCTGATGAAAACGCAACTGTTGCACCTTCCTCTCATTTCTGCTCCCCTTTCCCTCCTGATTGCATGTTACGAAGCTCCTTTCATAATACTGTCATCTCCTGACCTGACACAGGCTCCCTCTTGTTTATTTTATGGCGGTTGGCAATCTATGTAGCATTACCACCATCACCTTCTGGAAACTGACATGTGCGCTTGGACACAGTTGGCGGAAATGAAAATCAGCAAACATCAATCAAATGCCACCTTATCAAAATTGTTCTTAGGTCGGCGCAAAGCCATTGATTGTGATTGAAATGTCCAGATGATGACGAAAACTTCTGCCTGGCATCTACACGTAGGCCAATGTCGGTTCTATTCACACTATTCTATTCTGTTCCCAACGTCACACATATTATGCATTTAAGTATCCAGCCTTGAAAAAAGCTTTGAAAATAATAATGCAGTAACGAAGTAAAAACCTAATTTTACCATCATGGGAGTAAATGTGTTACGTAAATTAGCTGAGTTAGTCACTATACCACATTTGCTGATCACTGCACCACATTTTTCAGTTTCATCAAGGAAATGTTATGTAGCGTGCAGCCATTCATATCCAGTGTATCCTATAACATGCTTACAGCCTTTTCTAGTTTCATCAAAATATACTTACCGAACCTTGTTTAGCTACAGATTCCCCGTGCCATCCCATGCAAGACAGACAAGCTACAGAGGTCCTTTGTCCCCAGGGCCACCCAGCTGTTCAACACCACACAGAGGGACACCCAGAAAGAGATCATCATTGGTGACTGGACTGCATCAACCGTCCCACACTCATTTGCACTCTTTTTTCCTATGTGGAGGTTGCTGATATGCCAATTCCACCCCTCAACACCCGTGAACTCTTATTGACTGCTGTCACCCAAACAATCAGGACTACAACTCTGCTTTAGCCAGGCCCTTTTATTGCAGCGACTGTTTTTCACAGTAAACAGTACATCACCTCTTGTACCTGTGTGTGTGTGTGTGTGTGTATGTGTGTGTGTGTGTGTGTGTGTGTGTGTGTGTGTGTGTGTGTGTGTGTGTGTGTGTGTGTGTGTGTGTGTGTGTATGTGCGTGTGTGTGCGTGTGCGTGCGCTTGCGCGTGTGCGTTTGTGTGTGTGTGTGTGTGTGGGAGTGGCCACACACAGTGGGCAACTTGTGGATTCCCGGCTTTTCAATTGATACTTGACCCTGGATTTCTTCCCTGGACTATGCATAGTGACTTTGGCACCTGAACACTTTTGCAGTTTTTTAATCTTTCTGAATACAGTATATATGTGCAATGATTTGTGTAATGTCTTTGTGTCTTCTTCTGTATTCATGTATGCATGCTACTGGATACCTTAATTTCCCTCCGGATTAATGAATGATATTCTACTCTACTCACAGTACAACATCCCCTAGCCTATTTGCGCAGATGATATTCTACTCTACTTACAACCGCCCCTAGCCTATTTGCGCAGATGGGCAGACCTTTTCACTCTTTGCTGAAAGGACCCAATTACATCATAACAATATTGCTATGGTATTGCCAAGAGCCTTGAGTAACCGATTAAGGTCATTACAATTTTGCTGACAATATAGGGTTATATTGCACTCTGCTCTGTGCTCTGCGCAAAGGGGTTAAAGTGACCTCCAAAATGCACTATATGCTTACTGTGCAGTGGTGGCCACTGCGCTTACAATACATCCAGTCCTTATCACTGCTTTGCAACATCCATAAGAGGCAACACTGTATAGGACTGTACACACGGCATCAGTCTTGTTCAATAAGTGTATTATCTCTGCCGAACAGGCTTTAGTGCACCTTTTCACTTTCACTCATCTCTGCTCAGGTTGACAGCGAGAAAATGGCCTACAGTTTGTTCTCAGAAAAATGAAAGGATTAAAATTTACTCTAACATCACATCAATCACATCACAATTTACTCTCACATTGCACAACGGCGCAGTTGAATGCGGTGAACTTGAAACCAGGCTGTTCCATTCTGCAATGTTAGACCACTTTTTTGCATCACCACGCCGTATGTGTCCACTCAGGGAAAATAAGGGAAAGTAGCCGACAAGGGAAGCTGAGGTTTCTATCGGAAATCTAATTTCCGGAGGAAATAGAACTGACCTCTCCCATCCCAAGCAGTTGTTGTGCTTGAGTGTGTGTTAAAACATCTGATCAAAGCTGTAGCCTTTCAGAATGTCCTTACAGTGGAGACAAAAGAAGTCAATGGCATGCACAAAAAATCCTGAGAAACATTGCCAGGGTTAACACTATTCTATCCGAATGATGTAATGGCAGCTTTACCGGCTAGGAAGTATTAGGGCGGGGACATGCATGCTGTGTGACGCATGAAACCACTTGGGTCTGCACATAGCCTACTTGCAAAATTACTATCAGAGCGATGTGCACGATACTGGAGGCAGGGCTGGCCTGGGGGAGAAATTGGGCCTGTGCATTTTTGGCTTAAAGGGGGCCCTCATAATTAGCGGCACAGAACTGACTCACCGGTGGGCTATTCACCCTCGTGGGCCCCTATTATCAGAAATGTTTAAAAAAAATTTTTTTTTACATTTATGAAAATGGGGGCCCACGAGGGTGTGGGTCCCATCGGGAAATGCCCGCTATGCCAGATGGCCAATCCAGCCCTGAGTATTTTATGTTGGGTGCAGAGAGCCAACAGGGCTCCATCATTATTGTTTTCATCATTGTTTGACTCTACTGTGACCTTGACATGGAAGTTCGGAAGATGACCCCCACGGTGCTGTCAACATTGCACCGTATTATGTATGCATCTGCATATATTGTGTCTGGTAACCTACCATGTGCAAAATTGACAGAAAATATGCATGGCAACTTGGTTGTACAAGAAAAGTGCATGCGTTGCACACGCATATCCTGCAGCAAGCATGCCCCCTAGCTTGTATGTTTTAGCCTTGACATCCAGCTCTGTGATATAGCTGATTTTCCCCATATAAAGTTGGGTCTGGTACCTTTAGTTTAAAAGCTTTGCTTGACAACGGGTTTTTCAAAATCTTTCCCCTATTAGCTGTGGACTGGTTCTGCCTACCTTCACTTTTGACATGCACCTTCAACTTTTCCTCTGAAGTCTCAATTTTCGCGTAAAAATAATGATCTGTTGAAAACTCTCTCTATTAAAAAATGCCCTTTTAAGTTTTTCCTGCTCAAGACTGACATCATGCATAGTGTTGCCTCACATCTATGAACTTTCTGACATGAGATTTTTTTTTTTTACAGAGATCTCCATTGAAAACACAAGTCTAAAGGACAAAGAAAAGTCGAGGTCATCTTCAATAGAACCAGCTTACAAATATTTTTTACCCTCCTCGTAACGTAAATTAGGTAGGCTTACAATGTAAAATACAACATATAACATTTTAATTTCTAACCTGTCCATTAGGATCAAGGTTACGGTTGGCACAGTGTAAGTATGAAATATTACATGTTACATATCGGTACAATTTAAAGTGAACAGTTCAAGTCCCCACAAAGTTTCCACAAGGCTCATTTTCCATGCGACATTTCAGACAACCTGGTCTGCATATTTATCAAACACATGGACTTTCTGCTTCTCCATGATTTGTACCTAATTAAAAACAGGCTGTGACAGTTAGCCGCCTATAGCTTAGTGTCCCCCTTCTGTGGAGCTTTAGATGGGGCTGTGTTTGACCTCTGGGCTATCTGCTCCCCCCTCTCTGGGGGTGTCTTAAGATGTCTGCCAGTCCTGTGAAGTGAGCAGTGGAAACAAGCTCAGAGTGGCAGATCTGCGGAAATCAAGAGATGGAGGGAGGAAGTACTGCAGCTGGATAGACGGCTAGAAGGGCGGAGAAAGATCTAAGAGGTGGAAGGAGGTCTTTGAGAGTGTATGGCCTGCTGGGAAAGGATGCTGGATGTAATTTTTGTCTTGGTAAACCTTTGAGTTGATAGCTCAGAGATGGTGCTTGGGGGTGATGTCGATATGGGGTATAGTTTTGAAAGTGAAAATGTGACAAAGACATGGCGCAGTGTGGATAATGTCATTATAACATTGCTCGCCTCTCGCTATCGAGCACCATCTCGATCGATGCTCCTTCAGTGTTTTCTATACGTTTCAGCTCAGTCTTTCACATGTTTGGGCCAATCGCTTACCCGGCTTCACTTCAGTGATTTTCAGCCGCTGTGATGAAGGGGGGAGATGAGGGATTCACTCGTGTTAGGATCAATGTAACACATTCTTATAGCTTTGTGCACAGCTGTTAAAAAGTTAATGGTGGTCTGGTTGTTTGATTGGCCTCAGGTCTTTGACACCAATTAAACGGGTCGATAGGCTATGCGAAGGATAACCCTCAGCAAAACTTTGAAGTTGAAAAAGAGAATGACGGATGCCCTTCCTGATTTCCTCTGCAACCGGGTGAGATCAAGGCGGGAAGAATTCTCTTTTCAAGTTGCTCCTATTAGGGAAAGCTCACATGGCTTTTCATCCTCCTTTAGTTTCCAAAGTTTATCTTTCTTTGATGTATGTATTTCTACCAGAAATTCAATTTCTCATGGCCTCCAATACACACTTTTTTTAATCGAAGTCAAATCTGAACAGACCGCTTGGCTTGGTGCATTATTTTTTAGAACTGTTATTCGGCTGTCTTCTGAGACAGAAAACGAAGGCAAACAGAATTGAAAGGAAGAGCACTTCAAAACCACACTTTCAGAGGAGGACATTGGGGAGGACAGGGATTTCACAGATAGGCCTACCTCTCTTCTTTCTTTGACTCCAGTCCCTATCTTTTTCTTTCTTCTCTTTCAGGCACTTTGATCTCTTCCTTTATTCACCGGCATCTCTCTTTGTTGAGTGTCGCCTCTGGCTGTTGTATTAGAACCCAACAACAAAGCAAGGCTGCATTTTAAGTCCCCCACTGTACCTGCCCTTCATTCCCTCCCGAAAAACATAAAAAAAACACAGTAGGCTTTTGTCAGACATGAACACATGGGGACAATTTGATTGTACTTGTAAAAGCAGCCTTATACTGTAACGATATTCTGTATAGCATGGTTTCAGGGCATGCCATGTCTCCCCCCAAAAAATGCCTCCCATTTTGTGACATAACTTTGTTGTTCTCTTTTGGACCTGCGGCCATCGTGGGTAGTAATTACGTATTCCATCTCATGGGGGTTGAGGATGGCACCAACTGAAAAACGAACTGCCTTTTGTGCCACATCTATCCAGGGTCCATTGTTATGGTTGTGCGAAGTGGTGGTCATGATTGACAATCTGTTTACTTACCGCTCCTTGGTGCCCTGAAAAGCGATGAGCGCCGTGTTGACAGCTCTGCTCCTTATCTGTCTTCCATTCTCTCCCTGTGACACACACTTTCTCTGTCTTTCTCTCGTTCGCTCTGACACTCTCTCTCTCTCTCTCTCTCTCTCTCTCTCTCTCTCCCTCCCCCCATCTTTCTCTCTGCCCTTGTCTCCTGTTTTCTCTCTGTGCCTCCTTCCATTCCAATGTGGAGGCCATTGGTACAGAGCTGCTGCCAGATTGTTGTTCACGGCAGCAACATCCATGATGGAGGGATGGGATGGGAGGGGAG
The DNA here is from genome assembly GCF_034702125.1 of Engraulis encrasicolus. Taxonomy (NCBI): domain Eukaryota; kingdom Metazoa; phylum Chordata; class Actinopteri; order Clupeiformes; family Engraulidae; genus Engraulis; species Engraulis encrasicolus. The sequence goes on along the minus strand of NC_085868.1, from coordinate 13,528,033 downwards.
GAGGAGAGGAGGAGGAGGGGTGTCTGGGCAGTGGGGTGTCAGATGAGACTCGCTCCCGGGCAGCAGGCATCAGGGCTCCATTCCGCAAAGGTCCCAGATACTGATGGCTCTGCACCGCTGACACATTCGAGAATCAGACACCTGTGTGGCAGCAGACCTCTGCATTTCTCTGCTCTGCTCCATTCCTCTCTCTTCACTGTAATTATTTGGTAGGCCTACTTGGTGGAATGTACTGCAAAAAAACCTTCCCCGAGGATCATAGCCTTGGGGTGATAGCTGTTGGCAGTGTTTGAGTTTATCTAGGACACTTTCTTTCTATTTTAGGAAATGTTAAGTTGTTGCACCTAATTAACATCGGTTGTCTATAGGGGAAAATGTCTTAATTTCCTTTGGAGTTAATAAAGCAGCCTATCTCTAGTCCACTACCTCAATAGTTAATAAACTATTTAAAAAAATACTGTTGTGATACTGCACTGCAATGTGACATCTGCGTTCTCTCTATCCCTTCTACACTTAACTGTTTTGTCAAAAATATGGTTCAATTCATACCCCAGCACATATTGTTTTCAGAGAATATTTTTATCATCCATTTGCGGGGGAGGTTTTTATACCATTAAGGTCATGACATCCACTTACTTTTATGGTCACAAGAGAAGATGAAAAAATGAAATTTAATGTGAGAGCAAACTTTTGGCTTGACATTCTTGTTACTGTAAATGCTGGAAATAGTTTTCAGTGGCAATTGATGGTTAACTGTTTCCTGGTGAACCAGTAGCCTGTAAGTAACAGGCTACTGGCACACTGCCCTTTCACGCGTCTCCGCAGGCGGGGTTTAGTCAAAAGATGCTTGCACGCGGTTGGAGCAACCTCATATGAATGACATGACACTTCGACCACTCACGTTGAAGCTTTGTGACGTAGGACGTGTCGTCACGTAAGCGCTGCCAGGTCGGGAACCAAAACAGAACAACGTCCTTTAGAAAATCAACTTGAGGTATTTTGGATAACACCGCTGAAATTGCTGCTTCCATCCCGACGCATGATAACTCCTCGCACGCCGCCATTACTGTTGTGATTCAGGGAGGGGGCGGGCACAGCCAAACTACCCTGGGGGAGGGTGTTGCGTTCGATAAACGTCATACCCACTGAAATCCCTCCCTACGGTCCTGATTCGTCGAGCTGCCCCGTTTATTTCGTAAACGGAGGAGGAGAGCGAATCACAGGTGCACCAGAAGGTTTGTGTAGCCCAGCCCCCTGGGCGTCAACACATAGCTTCTGGTTCACCAGGAAAGGTTAACTGTAAATGAAAGCTGCAATTCTGCATCCATTTTAATTGCATGGTTTCTCTGCTGTTTAAATTCCGTATACATCCAGCTTTTAAAAAACACCTTAGGAACACCACAGTCTTTTTAAAATTACTTTCCTGGTTGCCCACTGTGGTGTGTGGTCATGTTTCATGGACACAATTAAAGGTAAATGTTCCACAAAGGTGAGTTAATTAAAACTGCCATTGAAGCAGTTTAAAAATAGCCCCAGACAAATGACAAATCACAGCCCAAAAATGTCTGTCTCCCATTAATGGAACCAGCAGCACTATACCGTGATTAGATTGGATTAGATCGGCAGTTCCCAACCTTTTTGGAATAAAAGCCCCATGGATAACATCATAAGCCTCCCAACGTCCCCTTGACCTCATCAAAACTCTGCCAACTCAGCCCCCTATATAAACCAAATGCCCCCCAATGACAACTCAGCACCACCCTGTCTCAGCTGTATCCTTCTCAATGCACCCCTGAGGGGATGTAGACCCCCTGTTGAGAAACACTGAATTAGATGGATCCCATCCTCATATGAGAAGAGGGCCCAATTCGAAACAGGGAAGGCAGCTGTCCTTCCAGTGAGCTAACTGGACATCGAGTCATGAAGTGTGGATCGAAACGAAAAATTGCTTTATTTCCTCTCTCGGCAGTTGACTGCATTTGTGGGCGTAACGAGGATATTTCGAGGATACATCAGATGCTGACTTCGCTGCCTTGGTACCCAACATGCTGTGCGCCACCTCCCTCTCAACCGGAAACCTGAAAAACAAACATGGCTACTACCCAAGCTACTACCTTATCATACTGTTTATTCTGACACTTGTGTATGTAGATATTGAAAATCGAATGCATAAATCAACATTGTAGTATCTAAATATGCTGTCGCTAGATCTATTTATAGCCTATTTTACGATTCCGCCGTCTGACGATCATTCACCGTTCAAATAGCATGCGTACGCTAAGCGCTAACGTGATGAACGTAACTCCCGCCATAGAATCGCAAGAATCGCCGTAACATCAAATGCGCAAGGCGGCGCACTCGTTAGTGCCGTTCGTAAAGGCTGCCTCATCAGCTAACTGATCAGTGACCTGTTTATGTAGGAGGAGAGTCATCGAGTCACTGCCTCCCGTTTCGAATTCAGCCGAGGTCTTCCTGAATGCACCTATTTTAGGAGGCGGAGACTAACTGCACAGTCCTGAATGAAGTCTGGCTCATTCGATTCAATTCAGTTTATCAAGGACCATGTACAATTAAAACAAAACTCAAAACTCAACCCCAATCCCAAATAGTGGGAGCAACCGTAACAGAAATGTCTACGATTTGATGGATTTTATCAAGGTGTATTCATACGAGCCCAAAGAGCCAATGGGTGCCACCATTATCCACGACTTCCCCCCAATTACGGTAGTTAGTATGAGGTTCCACTTTAACTGGCGTTCCAGTGCATTTTTCGTAGAAGGAGGTGGCGGATCTCCCATCTCCCACTAGTTTGGATTGGGTCCGGAATGCTTATCTACCCATTAAAACTCCCCACTTCTGGCTTCTTTTGAAGAAAGTTGGGCAATTTGTGAAATTAAGAAGAAAACTGTGCCTCGTTTAAAACATCAGAATGTACCCATGTCTGCTTCCTTTGGCCTAAGTGCCTTAATTTGTGAATTTCTGCCTCCCATTAACAAAACAAGCAGCACTCTACCGTGATTAGATTGGATTAGATGGGTCCCATCCTCACATGAGGTCTTCAAAAATGCATCCATTTTAGGAGGAGGAGGAGACTTGCTGTAGCCCTGGAAGAAGTCTGGTTCATTCAAAATGTAATATCCACTTCTGTTTCTTTTGACGAAAGTAGAGTCATTTGTGAAAGTAAGAAGGAAATTGTGCTTCGTTCAAGACATCAGAATGTACCCATGTCTGCTTCTTTAGCCAAAGTGCATTCATTTGTGAAACTAAGAGCGGACTAACTGAATACATCAAGCCCTATATACTTTTCAAATTATTATGACAGGCTTTTCTAAGGCCAAAGAGGGAAAGGTTTTAAGAAGCTGCTGAAAACGTTTTTTTTTGTTTTGTTTTAATTGCCACTTATTTTACACTCAAACTTTTTACTTGCACTTCCAACCCAGCCTACTCCTCTTGTACTTCATGTTCCAATAAGCAAGTTTACTACATGCATCTCTCTCTGTAAATGGGCTATTGTGCTATTAACTACCATTGCTCACTCTTATGACCTCTGTACAGGAGCTTTCCTGCAAAGTGATGTAGCCTACACATTCTACTGAAGTAATGTGACGTTGTTTTCAGCATTACCAAACAAAATGGTTTGATGCTTTCAGTGAATGGTATGCTGATGACAATTGAGTTCTATTTTTGTTGGTGACAAGAAAGCTCCCACACAAAGTCCACATTCACAAGCGGCATTTCAGTCTATTGACCTTCTTCAAGCAATTCATTCTATTTTTGTTGGTGTCACTTATTGAAATCCATTGCACATAATGAAATGCTAGGATTTTTCCAGGATATTTGCCCGACAAAGTGATGCACACTCCACTTCTCAACATTAGTAATATTATTTTTTTTTCATTATTGCCTGACAAAATGGGTTGAACAACTCTGTTTGTGGCATATTGCAGTTTGGCTCTGTTTTTGTTGGTGTCACTAACTGAAATCCATTGCGCATCATGAAATGCTATGATGTCCACAGGAGCTTTGCTTCCAGTAAGTGATAGGCTACGTGGTTCTCAAACTTTTACCATCATTCCCCCCCTCGGAGGGTGCTTCCGAGCCCCCTCCCAAGCAACACCAGTACTCGCGCAGATTGATTTTACGAACGCTGCGTTGCGCAAAAACCCAAAATCAGATGTCGCACGCTTGCGCCCCACTTTGATAAACACTGAGCTACATGGTGCACTTCACGCCATTGTTTTCAATACAATCCCATACAGCAAGGTTGAACTATGCTGCCATAGTAATATACTGGTTGGATTGCTCTCTGCGTTAACATTCTGGATCAGTCGCAGTACTTTGGGGTTCATCTGTTTTCAAGGATGATTCAACTAAACACATTAACAAAAACAGATAAAAACAAAAACAGCTGACTGGCAATCTAAAGCAGTGTAGTGGCTGAGTGTAGTAGTGGCTCAGTGTAGTAGCTCTCAGTGTGCACTTAAATCTAAGTGTGGGTCTCTCGACATGCATCTCTCCCTTCCTGAACAAGTCATTGAGGAGTATACAGAATTTGCATAAATGGATAAAGTGGTGGAGAGAGAGAGAGAGAGAGAGAGAGAGAGAGAGAGAGAGAGAGTTTGCGTACATTCGTGTCTGTCTTTCTGTCTATCTGTCGGTCTGTCCATCCCTCCGTCCATCCTACAAACCACTATTCCCTACCGACACTTCCTCCTGCTATATAGTATCTTTCTCATCAATGCATTTGGATGGACAGATCATCTGACTTTGCTTGAATGTGTGCAGCAGCCTGGAACAGATGCAGGACGAGGCCCTCTGGCTCACCTGTGGGTATCACCTGTCACTGATGGCTGAAGACCAGAGCCCCAAAACCAGCCCAGGGCGGTGAGCAAGTCCACACTGGACACATTTTATTACCCATATAATCCCTCATAGGCTGCCATTGCTATTCTAATCAGTAATTCTCTGTGTCTGTCAAGTCACATCACTGAAAAAGTGGCCAACTGGTCTAATTTGCTTCCAATGTTTCCTGTTTCAAGGTTGTGGATTGTTTTATGGACAATAATTGTAACCAGGATACAGTATTTATGGTGGAACTTTTTTTTTGCTGTACATTTCACACAATTCACTGAGCACTTAACTTAATGAGATGGCTAGCCATGGTCAAATACCAGTTTCAACTCTTGAACTGTGGTTAGGACTGTTATATCGCTCATTCCTCAAATGTGTTGGACAACTTTTTACTTGGAATTATTACGCTTACTGAACTAAATAGGTGCAAAGTTCACACAAAGCAGTTTTATGGCCTTTTACTTTTATAGGCCACTTTTACTTTATGGCCTATATTGTCTTTGTGCTATGGGCAAGACTGGTGGGAATATTATTTCCATTTGCATGTTTGATGATGTGATTTAAATGATATCCTTTCCTTTCCCAAAGCAGCTGAAAAAAAATATGGTGCTATTCCAGGATTTGTGTTTTTATGCAACTGATACTCCAATGTATTATTGAAATACTTTCTCTAAAAGTTAAGCACAAGTTAAGCAAACATGTTCCCTCTAAGCAGGAAAGCACCATAAGCTGCTTATTTTGTTCAACTCTGTTTTTTTTTTTGGGTGGTGAAAATCTTATGGACAGACCAGAGATAGGACCTCCTGGACTTGGAAGCTGACACTGTAGACCAGCATTCTGGATCAGATTTGGATTTGCGTAATAGAAATAGGAGAGTACAAGTACAAGCTGCTGGGCAACATTTATTCAGAAACACAGTGTGGACTTCACCTCAGAAATAAATGGGCATAATAAATGGGCATAATATCAGCTTGAATGGGCATAAATGCAAACACAAATATAATTAAAAAAAAACTGTCCAGAAAAGTTCAGGCTCATCATATTGTTTGGTACTTTGAAGATACAACAGATACAGACACAACTGGGGTATGAATGAGAGTGAAAATGTGACATATTGAGTTGTCTGCTGACCAACTGGCAAAACCCACATTCAAGTGTGTTTTACCAGTTGGCCTGATTAATTGAAGCCAATATTTTTTTATTGAACCACTGACAAAACAGTTTCACAGGACTTTTCATGCATTTTTTTTTAGAAAGGAGCTAAACTGAGGAAGGTATGGTTCTGCTCCCTGGTCATCGAGTGCATCCATCTGTGACAGACTTTTGTTTGCAGGCAGGTGGACATTTATTTTTAACCAGATCTTTTGTGGTTTACTCTATACAAGGTATATGAACAGGCTTTTGGAGACTGATTATTTTATGGCTGACTTTCAAGATGGCAATTTAAGCATCAGAATTGGCAAGTTGTCAACTTTACATAGGCCTAAACCAATTTAAAAAAATCTAATTGATGCCTTGGACATGAATCATCATCATTTACATTTCAGTGCTTTGATAAGACACTGAGAATTACAGATGTTTTAGCCAGTGTGGGTTCATACAGTCAGGGACAGCAAAATGATTCAAACTTAAACAAACATGCTACGAACATGGCAAGAATATAGGCCTACATGACAGCAATTACCACAATTTTAACTACAATATAATACAGCTATCCCCACAGCAGCGAGATGTGTTATGAGACTGAGACACCAATGATTGTTTTGGTGGATCCATTTTTGACAGGAATTTCTCTAAGTTCATTCGCTTTATAATGCTAATCAGGCCCTGGCTGATACAGTAAGTTTCATGGCTTGAGAAATTGCTGATGTCTGAATGGTGAGTTACATACACAGAAGAAACCTTCATGCCCTTCATGTTCACAATGATACGATCAGAATTGCTCTGATCGATCTGGTGAGTATCTTTTTGTCTGACATATTCAGGCAACTGAGAAGCATTAGGCTTATGAAGGTTGCCAACCTCAAAGTACTCAACTCCCTGAGTTGGAAGAAGATATTTTCCATCATCAGGCCTGTTATGGAAACGTTCAAAGCCAAACACATCAGTACGTGGGTCCTTTTCTGCAAACATTTGATTGGACTCCAACTTGATGTCGTGAGCGAACCAAAGTCGTGAGCGAACCAAAACAGAAGTTGAAGACCATGTCTTGGTCTTGGTTCACCAAACTTGCTCTCCTGTAGCTCCTCCAAGTCATTTAGAGTTTTTATGACCATGGCCTAAGAGAATGAAAAGACAAATGTGTTTTTGTGAGTGTACACGTCCATAAAGGAGATAGCAGGGTACCATAAAGACATCTCCAAAATAAGTGTTTTCTAATATACATCAACTTGCCCTACTGTTCACCATGAACTGGGGTAGTCAGATTTCACTTCTGATGCCCCCATATCCTGCTCAACATTAGCCTGACTAGCCCTACCTGATTTCACAGGACAACATTGTGGGACTCACCCACGTTCATGGAATGCATCTGTATGCCAGATGAACCATCAATCAATCAATCAATACATCAATCAATCAATCAATTAATCAAATAACTCTGCCAATTACCTACCAGCTCCGAATTTGCTACTAATCATGGGGAAGTTTGAAATATTTGAGAGAGAACGGTTGGCCAGACTAAAGCGAAAGCAAAAGCCCCAGTGTCATTGTGACAGCACTCAAGTGCTCACTGCACATAACGAAATTGCATGTATGCCTCAGTCGTGAAATAATCTATCTTGACTTGCAAAATTTTTCACAGTGTCACAGGTAGTATGGGTGGGCCCAGGCTAGCGCAACATTCCCCCAAGCTAGAACCTCTCATGGAACCATTCCACACGCTGACTGTTAGTATTACAATAATGCCATGCTTTTGTTCTCCATAGCAACTTACTGTTAACCAGTCTCAATTGCCAGAAACTCGTTGAACCGGTTGACCTGCTGAACCCGCCTTTGAACTGCAAGGTAGATGGAACAAGACAAACAAATCATTGCAAGTAAATACTGTATGTTTAGCATATCCAGTTACAGACACTATGTTGGGAGAAAGAAAAAGTGAAATGAAACCAAACAAACCAAATAAAAATGACAATTGTAACAATACTGAAATAGTGATCCTCCACTAATCTAGAAAATTAATGCTGTAGAAATGTAATATTCTTGTAATTAAACATCAGTTTTATTGATAGAGTTATAAATTCAGTGTGTCACACACCCACAAAATCAGAAATAGATTTTTTCCATTAATAAAAGGTAAAAGGTAGATTTTCAGCTATGTGTAAGGTTCACCGTTTGTGTTAGGTGCACATTCACCGAAATGCAGCTGCTCATACAGTATTAGTGTTAAATGGAGACTTAACACTGGCATCAAAATAATAAATAAGGTAATAGGCCAGTCCAGAGCTGTCTAATAAGAGTTGCGCAAACCGGGGACCAGGAAGTCGGTTGATGATGAGATTCGCGTAGATTAAAATGTTTCTTAACAGTAAACTTCTGTTCGTTGGAAACTAACACAGAACCATCACATACCAAACAAAGATTAAGTACAAACAAATTACATTACCTTTACCACATTTTCTGTGTTCTACGGCCACCTCCTAGAACTAAGTAACTACTTCTAATAGAACTAAAGTCAATGGGGATTTCCATGTTAACGCTCCGTGAGGCTCCATGAGAGCCACCATTGCTGTGGAAAGATTGGTCCATTAAGGTCTATGGGAGTGACGTAACTCTGTTATTAGATGGCTCTGGGCCAGTCAATCTAGCGTTTGACCCGGGACAAATTGCAATAGTAATCATTCCATTTTTTTGGTAATCCATAGGTATGTCTAAATAACATATTACAAATCTACAGCTTTATATTTAGTGGAACATACTTTTCTTTCAAGGTCAAAGTTGGAGATTTCCCATTCATTTTCCCATAGGGAGACATAGATACATGGGGAATAGGCTCAAGTTTTAAACAATAAGATATTAATTTGAAACTTTCACAGTAATTTACTCAGGCAAAGACAAAATATGTTTTGTATTGCAAGTTGTCTGAAATATGATGATTAAATATGCAAATGAGATCACATCTACTTAAATATGTGATAAATTATGCAACAACGGGCAACACATAAACCAAATTGCAAAAGTAATGATTTACACTTTTTATTGATACTTAATCCACCCTACATCACACATGAAAAATGTTCCTTCATCACTTTAGTGGAAGATACTTTTTTGAAGGTCAGAAGTAGCAGATTTCCAATGCATTTTGCCAGCCAGAGTTACCAACTGTGAAAGTTTCAAATGAATATGCCATAGTTTAAAAATTTACCCTATTCACTTTTTATTTCATATATTCTCTCCCTATAGAGAAATGAATGGGAAATCTGACAACTTTGACCTTGAAAAAAAGTATGTTCCACTAAATATAAAGCTGAACCATTACTATTGCAATCCGTCCCGGGTTTGGGCCTTTTTAGAGCTAGATTGACTTGCCTATAAGACAGATTTTGAATTACCATTTTAGAAGGAACATTAGTTTCTTGACCTACCTTAGCGATGAATGACACAGAGTGGACTGTACATCAGGTGGTTCAGTAGCTTTTCTCATCTTGTCAGTAGTGCACATCACTCATGCTGCTGAAGAAACGAAACCAGGAAGTTCCATGAAGCAATTCAGTGTGTCACACCCGTAGATCTGTAAGATTTATGGCCGACCTGTGCAGACGTGCTGAAATACTCGGTGACGTATCTAGTCTTTTATACAGATCTATGATCACACCCACTGGACAAACATGACTTTGATACATATGTTCAAGGAAAGCGAAACACATGTAGAAAACCTTCAGACTAGTTTAAATGTTTATTAGCTGACAAAGGTGTAAAAGCAGCAATAGTTACCAATCAAGTTTGTTGTTATTATTATTAGAGTTTGTTATTACAATTTTAGAAAAAAATATACACAAAAGTTATCATACATTATTGCAATGGCAAGGATGGGGAAACTCATGAAACTGTACCAAAGCTATTGCTGACTTCAGACTTTTATTTGAAATATCTTCAGTGCATCAATTTGATATGAAAAACTGCTGTACAGTCAATGCACTAAAATTGGGTAGGCCTACATACATGTAGGTTACACTACAAATGTAGCCTAAGAAAATTTGAAAACTGCAATCTTGGGCTCCACAGATTTCCTTGCTTGAAACTATTTTAAGAGTTGCCAACATCGATGAGCACCAAGGAGAAAAACGGAACACCCTGCATCACTCCAAATCTCTGCTTGTTTCCTTGACCAAAATAAAATCCAGTTCTGAACTGTTAGCAAAAGACAACTTTTAAAAAATAATTTTGACAGGTAGGTGGAGAAAATTTCAAATTCACACAGCCCCTAATTCACAGAGCCATATTGGCTCTTGTAAGAACCCAAAACGTAATAACTGCCCATAACGTAATAACTGCCCATAACGTAATAATTTGGGCGTAATAAAACCCATAACGTAATAACTTGCCCATAACGTAATAAAAATTCCTTACCCATAACGTAATAACGTTCTGCCCATAACGTAATAAGTTATTACGTTATGGGCATGTTATTACGTTATGGGCCTTACACTAAAAAAAAGCTTTGATAATGTAATAACGATGCCCATAACGTAATAACTGCCAGTAACGCACAGATGACTTCAGTATTTGCAATGCACTTTACTATTGTACTGTTCATATTTCGTCTGACCTCTATTGTTGCAGCAAATAACAGTGACTGGATATTTCAGCGGGCTTGCAGAGCAAGGCCAGATTCTAATAATCTCTAAGTAAAGTTTATGCTTGCTTGCTTGCTTTATTCTCTTGTGCAGGGCGGTAAAAATAGAAAATGGATCTCCTCCTAGGCCTTTCCAGATAGAGACACCGTTCAAACACTAAAACGACCGGCTCGGCTTGGAGATCATTTGCTCTGCTATAGCGTGTCCGTGTCTCTTGTCGCTTTTCCGCTTTTTGGCGATTTTGTGCAAGTTTGGGTCCCCATTGAAAACAATGGTAGAACCTTCATGAACCAAGGTTCCGCCACTCTAAAGATCAGAGTGTAGGAGGCTTTTTCATTCATAAAACATCAACACTTTCACCTAGAAGTTTAGTTGACGCATTGTTAGCGAGCTCTATGGGATGTCTCCAAATTGTCAAAGTTTTATCTCCCAACTCCCATTACTTTTTAAATGGCAGGTGTGTAAAAACGACAGGGCTTTTACATTGGTTTTCCCATTGAGGCTTGAAGTGCCTTTTTCAAGAGGTCAGCGCATGTCCCACAAGAGGTCTATTTGTGACTGAACCGTTTAACCTATAAACTTCATTCAGAGACTGTTAGAGAGATCAAACGTATGACTCCGATCTGTAAGCAGGACACGTGCCAATTCCTTTTAGTTTTTTTAGCAACATCAAGCTAAAGACAAAAAACTGTTTCTGATTCTGCCCTCTGCCTTAGAGCACCATACTAACTGCCATTCAGTCAATCAGAACAGGTGCAGCCAATATAGGGTTCCATCTCAACTGTCACTTTCTCTCAACTTTCTATTCTTAACGAGCAACTGCTCTGTAGTTCTAGAAGTCTATTGTTCAGCTCTTCAATGCAATGTAATATTGTCTTGCTGTAATGCTTTTCATGGGCAGCTACTTGGCCCAATGGTAATAGTCCTGCAATATGGAGGTTGGGAGCTTGAATCCCACTCGGACTCATGTTGATTTTCAAAATTATATCATATGCAGTGTTCCTTATCCAATTTAAAAAAATACCATGTATGTCATTTAGTATCAATGACAAAGGTGCTGGATTAGAGATATGGAGGTTGGGAGTTCGAATCCCACTCAAACCCATGTTGATTTTCAAAATTATATATGCAGTGTTCCTTAGCCAACTTCAAATACCATGTATGTCTTTTAGTATCAATGGCAAAGGTCCTGGATTACAGATATGGAGGTTGTGAGTTCGAATCCCACTCGGACCCACGTTGATTTTCAAAATTATATCATGCAGTGTTCCTTAGCCAACTTAAAATACTGTGTATGTCATTTAGTATATCCCCAAAACGCAGAGCTACAACACTTTCAAGATGGCTTAATCCAAGATGGCTGAATTGTTTGGCCCATAACTTCTGACTGGGTGGATGGATTTTTTTTCCAACATTTCTTTTAGCTTTGTTTTCTCAATAGTACTTTGTTTCATCTCTGCCCCAAAAGGCAAGCCCGCTTCCAGCATTTTCTGTGAGAATGCAATCTATCCTTATCCTCTGCATTTCCTATGTGTTCAATCCAATTGTCTAACTACAAAGTTTTTAGCTATTATAATAATGACAAATACATAGCCTACAGTATTCAAAATTTCAATTCCTTTAATGCAAACATTTGAACTGCAAATTTCATACATGAACTACACAAATAGTGAAATTAAATGTCTTTTGTTTGTTATACAAAAAATAATGTTAATTAAAATGACAGACTGCTATTCTGTATAAAATTCTATTTTACCAGAATACTTTTCATCATATTGAAATGTAAAACACACACACATACTGTAGCATCCTCAACATAAACATTAGGTAAAATGAGTTCAACATAGAATTGGCATTACTTTCCATAAATATCATGGCTGAAGTGTTGGAGTGTGCTCTGATCTTGCTTTGGTCTGACTCAAACTTTTAAATGTAAAAAATGTAAACAAACAAAATATGCATACTAAACATAAACATAAGGTAGAATAACATCCACATACTGTAATACTGAGGTTACTTTTTCCAGTAAATGTCCTTGATCTTGTAAATTCCGTAGTCTACATTACTGAGAAGTATCCACGCTTTCATCCATTGGCTGTTCTCGCATAATAAGCCTTTCAGTCGTGTGCTGAGAAGGCTGCTGCGTCCAGCAGCCTTGTACAGCTTCATGATGCTTATTGATATGTCACCTCCACAGTCGCCTTCAAGTAGGCTCTCCACAAGAGCATCTAATATTTTTTTTTGATTAAACATGGTGCACAGCTGACGGATCAGGTGTGACACTAAAGCGATGGTTCAGAGTAGATTCACCCTAATGCCATTTGAACCGTGACATCCATCCAGTAGTCCACCCAAAGTGTTTTCTGGCTTGGGCGAACATTAGCAGAGTTACCAAGTTATTGTATGGCTATTCCGAATAGCTTGGCTTAAGTGCTATTGGGCATTCACATACATCTCCAAACCTACCTCAGAAAATTAACATGTCATGACACCAAACTTCTACAGTAGTACAAATATGGTCTCTATTCACCAAACTAAGCATTTGGAAGTTTGGAAATAGTGCTGGAGTTTATTATTATCAACTCAAGCTGAATAGATTCTGTCCTGCTAAAGCTTTGCCATCAGGGGCAGAGGCAGGATCAACATCAGGGACATAGACTGAGTCACCATCAGACAAGGAGGCAGCTTCAGCACCATGGCAGAAAACTACTCCGAACCATCACTTTAAATGCCCCAAGCATGGTCATATCTTGTTCAAGGACAAAACCAATACTTTTCTGTAAAACCTCTGAAGGTTAATAGGGAGCTCCATGACACATGGGTTTTTCAGCACCAGGGGTAGAGGCATCATCAACATCAGAGACAGAGACAGGGTCACCATCAGGGACAGAGGCAGGGTCACCATCAGGAACAGAGGCAGGATCAACATCCGGAGTAGAGGCAGGGTTACCATCAGGGACAGAGACAGGGTCACCATCAGGGACAGGGGCAGGATCAACATCAGAGACATAGGCAGAGTCACCATCAGACAAGGAGGCAGCTTCAGCTAAGGCCAAGACCTTTAGGTCTGAATACGTCGAACCGGACCGAACTGCTTGATATACCCACAAAAACTGAAAAGGGACTTGTGCTTCCTATGAGGACTCTTGTGCTTCCTGTGAGGACTCTATTTTTATTTTCAAGCAAAATAGTGAAATGGCCCCTGCTGGAAAACAGCCCCCTCTATTCTAATGAATCTATTCTCTTAATCCACTTCAATCTCAAATGTAAACTAGACTGCCTGTGCAGTCGCCTTCGACTGCTTAAGGTATATCCCCGAAACGCAACGCTTCCAGTCCCCCATCATTCCTACCACTCCCGTCCACCTTTTTATGAACGTATATGATAAATACAAAATATTAAAGAAATATATTTGATATCTATACATAGATCAATGATGTGCATAGGCTTAAAACTAAATGACTATTGTGAAAATGAAGCAAAAAATGGGGCAAATGGTAACACTGTTTTAATGGTTCACTATTACAGTGAATATACCACATTAGGTACAGTGTAATAACCATTGTAACAATATTTAATACCATGTAATACCAGTGTAACACCATGTACCAATTTTGTACTACATCATGTATTTTTGTGTAAGTGGTATTACATGGTATTGTATATTGTTACACTGGTATTACACTAGTATGGTATTAAATATTGTACATTGGTTACTACACTGTACCTGGTATTGCATATTGTTACACTGGTATTACACTAGTATTACATGGTATTAAATATTGTTACACTGCACCTAAATAATATGGTAGATTCACTGAAATGGTGAACTGTTAAAATAAGGTAGTACCGGGCAAATCAATCCACCCAGTCAGAAGTTATGGGCCAAATAAAAATTCCGCCATTTTGAAACTGTTGACCTCCAAACTCAAATCAGTTCATGAACCTACCCTAGAGCATTAACACACCAAATCTGGGACAAATCCATCCGACTGGTCAGAAGTTATAAGCCAAACAAAAATTCGGCCATCTTGAATTCAGCCATCTTGAAAGTGTTGGCCTCCAAACTCGACTAAGTTCATGAACCTACCCTAGAGCATTAACACACCAAATCTGGGAGAAATCCATCCGACTGGTCAGAAGTTATGAGCCAAACAAAAATTTGGCCATCTTGAATTCAGCCATCTTGAAAGTGTTGGCCTCCAAACTCGAATAAGTTCATGAACCCACCCTAGAGCATTAACACACCAAATCTGGGAGAAATCCATCCACCCAGTCAGAAGTTATGGGCCAAACAAAAATTCGGCCATCTTGAATTCAGCCATCTTGAAAGTGTTGACCTCCAAACTCGAATCAGTTCATGAACCTGCCCTAGAGCATTCACCCAAAAAATCTGGGACAAATCCAAACATCCGTTCAAAAGTTATCGTGTTAACACGAAAGACCTTACGCGGCGGCAGTGGCGGCGGCGGACGCGGACGCGGCGGACGCGGCGGACGCGGCGGACGCGGCGGACGCGGCGGACGCGGCGGACGCGGCGGACGCGGCGGCGCACGCAAAACCATTACATCCCCGACGCTCCGCGTTTCGGGGATATAAATATAGGCCTATTTCAAATAAATAATAAAATAAAAAAATAAATCAAATAAATTGTACAATGTATTTTACAATGCATCACAATAAGATAATATTTGATGTTCAGATGTTGTCAGAAGTTCATTTAATTTGGTACAATGGTACAAACTGCACACAACTTATAGTGTTTCCATGACGTCTTTCACATTGGAACGATTGGACAAGGCAGCATGGAATTTCCCAAGTTATAACGAGACTGCATTCCCACAGAAAATGCTAAAAATGCCGTGTGTGCTGAGTGCTAGCATATTTAGCATAAACCATCTACTCTGAGCTACTGCATATAGCATTGAAAACTGAAATAGCCTAACAGACAGTCCAATAAAACATCTTAAAATAATTAACCTTATTAGTATCTTTGTTAACCTACTTTTGTTGAGTAAGACTAGAGTCGTAGTTAATCATTTCATTTTGTACCATAATTAGCATTTTTAAGATAG
>NC_085868.1:13504812-13507312 GCF_034702125.1 Engraulis encrasicolus | reverse complement strand
GATGTCTTGACATCATTCCCAAATCACAATATGATTGAATGATAATTTGATTATAGGTCACAGAGAAATAATTTAATATTTAAATTAAGAAATACATACTAAATGACTAAAATCTTGTAGGCGTCACTGTTTGTTAACATCCTTTGTGGGCACCTCAGAAGCTCCTGGAGGGCTACCTGGCGCCCGCGGGCACCACGTTGATGATGCATGATCTAGAAAGTCTAAATGTAAAAATTCAAGTGTTAATTCTTATGTTTGTTGATTGCTGCTTCAATGTTAATGTGTTTATTAGGTTCCTTGATAGGAAACATCACATTTCTGGAAGGGGTCCTTGAATTAACACAGCACATTTTTGACAATCTTGGTTTTCAACCAAAACCAAAATCACTTCTTGTTCAGATTCTGACTTCTACGAAGTTGTCCCAAATGGATACATAGTGAAACATATAATTCATACAACTCTGAAGCCTCAGTCAAGAATGCCACTGATATTTCCTTGTGAACTCATTTTGCATTCATGCTGACCTGTACTGTGTGCATAGAATTGTGTACACACAATGATAGGGGAAAGCTGGGTAAATGTGATGGCAGTTTTCAATTATTTTCTTCTTATTCTCAGCCAGGGACAGTGCCGCCACATTTCCTGAAAAAAATGATGTAAGTCTTTGGAAGGCTTCAGTTAACACTATTGTGCTGATCTGAGCCTTGAGAAAGATAACAATGATGAAAGCAGGAAGTTGCCCCCGCAACACATTGTTTGGAAAAAATATCAACATATACAAAGTCAACTGGTTGGATACAGAGAGTGGGGATACTGACAAACATACTGTAGGCCTATTACAGCACTAAATGTGTCATATTGTACCTGCTAGTCTTCGGCAAAAAAAGGTATCTATTACAAAAAAACTGTGTAATTGCTACGTATGTTTATTGAATACGTAGGCCTATTTCTTTATTGTACTTGTGTTTTATACATTTGCAGTCACATTTGAACAAAATAAAGGAAACACTTAAAGTATTCATTATTCTGTTGCTGTTTACATCTGTAGCATTGTATTCCAATCATTAACCATATCTATTGGCGTAATTCATTCAGATAACATCACTTTTCAAAGAGAAAGCCTGCTACTCTTGTTTTTACTGCTATCAGTACACTGTGTTGCCTAGATATTTAGGATCTATCTAATAGCATTTGTATATGGCATTTGCAGATGCAGCCTCCAACAAACAGCCAATCAGTCTCCTGGTTTTGTTTGTTCAGATGCTCCCTCTGAGAAAAGCCGAGTCAGTCTATTCTCCACAGGTAATTAGGCACAAGCGCTTGTACAGCCACCGGAAGGGAGATCTGCTTGAGTAGAGCACTCTGAGACCACAACTCTACGCTTCATCTACCATCCCAGCCTCTCTTCAATTCTCTCTCTCTCTCTCTTTCTCTTCTTCTATCTTTCTTCATGTCTCATTGTCGCTTTTGGGGAAAGTAACTTGTCCACAGTCAAGTTAATGTTTTCTCTCTTTGCCTCTCTGTCTATTTCCCTGTCTCTGTCTTTGTCTCTGTCTCTGTCTCTGTCTCTCTCGCTCCCTCTCTCTCTGCAAATTGGTATTTTTTGTCATGGTATACATTATGGTTGCTGGACTTTGTGGCAACACTTTATGTTCATAGTCCGCCCACATACACATAGCAGATGGTTTCTTGGAATTGAGCTTCAGTTTCGTTTATCGTTCACTGACAAACCCAACCCATTATCCTTACCTTAATGAGACAGAGTTTCAACAGATGGTTGGTCTCGGTGGATATTCTTATACGACCATTTTTAGGAGCATCCAAATATACATAGTGACACTGACTTGTTTTTATAAGAGAGGGAAGTGGGGAGGAACACGCACACGCACGTACGCACGCACACACGCACGTGCACACACACACACACACACACACACACACACACACACACACACACACACACGCACGTGCACACACACACACACACACACACACACACACACACACACACACACACACACACACACACACACACACACGCACGTGCACACACACACACACACACACACACACACACACACACACACACGCACACACACAGACACGCACGCACGCACGCACACACACACACACACACAGAACCTCCGAACAAGTTGTTTACATGCCAAGGTTGATAACTGCCACACTTCTGGTTTCCACGGTCTTCTTGTTCATTAAAATCCAGGCAATATATAATTCTATGTCACCCTCCATTGCAGATTTTTCTTCAAAAAAGCTAGCCGTCACTCACTCAAAGCTAGCCTCACAGATCAGTTCACATTGTCTTCTCCCTCAACCCATCAATGATTATTCTCATACAGCACATTCATGCTTTTCATCCATTCCCTTTAGTGCTTCTCCTTTTGACCATTTATTCCCTCTCACTCACCCTAACCTTCTGTATTTTTTGCTTCTCAAATATATCCCTCACATACTCTTTGTCTGTCTTCCTCAACGTCC
>NC_085868.1:13387312-13489812 GCF_034702125.1 Engraulis encrasicolus | reverse complement strand
TGTGTGTGTGTGTGTGTGTGTGTGTGTGTGTGTGTGTGTGTGTGTGTGTGTGTGTGTGTGTGTGTGTCTGTGCACTTGTGTGTGTGTGTGTGTGTGTGTGTGTGTGTGTGTGTGTGTGTGTGTGTGTGTGTGTGTGTGTGTGTGTGTGTGTGTGTGTGTGTGTGGAGGTACCTATGTGTATGTGTGCACTTCTATGTATGCAGTTCTGTGTTTATGTGTGTGTGTGCGTGCGTGCATGTGTATGTGCATACATGTGAGCGAGCGTGCGTGCGAGCATGCATATGTGCGTGTGTGCTGTTTAATGCTGTAGGATCCAAACCCCCTCCTCCTGATGCTGCTCCATGGCCAGTCTATCAAGGACAAGAGCCACACTCTTCTCCCGCTCCCTGGACTGCCAGGCCCTAGGCACTGGGTTTATATTCCTCACTTCCCATGCATGGACCTTTGGAAAATAACAACTAAGACTGTTCATAAAATGCTACTCCGCTTTTGTCTGTACTTCTTTAAAGGGACACTGTGCAGGAAATCAAGTCAAAAAAGGTACTGCAACTATGCTGCTCATTGAAACTGGGCTGCCTATTGCCAAATGTGATCTTCACATGAAAGTTTACTAAGTAATAAACAAATATTTTCTAGTATGGTCCAAGTACAGTCATTTTTGCAGCTAAAAATGGCTATTTTTGGAAATTCAAAATGGCGGACCATGGAGAAGATCCCCCTTTTCATGTATGAAAAGTGATTTTTTTTCCAGTCATAATGAATACTTAGAATTTGATGCTGGTGGTAAGTATTCATGAAAAAGGTTACATTAGTGAATGGGCAGCATGAATTCTGAAAATAAACAACTAAAAATCTCACACAGTGTCCCTTTAATTTTTGTTACATGAAAATACTTGAAGCTCATTTAATATAGGGATAGCCCAGCCCCCCACCACCACCACATTTACCAAACCCATTAGGGAAGCAATCGATATTAAGACAGAGTTGATGAATGAAGGCTTTATTCCTATATGCTGTTCCACTTTGGCCTTTGGACAGATTACCATGTGGTTGTCCTAATAGCCCTGCCCTTCTCCTTCACGACATTATGCTTCCCGTGTACCACTTGCTTATTTCATATCGGCTAGCTCTCATTTTTCTAAGGTGAACTAAAAGGCGCTTATTCGTGATTACTGTGGGTGCCCTGGCACACCACTCAGGAGTTAGGGGACCTGATGACCACAGTGAATATGATAATGTTAAAATATTGAATGCAGCGCAGAACGGCATAATCATGGCACAAAGCCAAATTGTAATAATCACTCATTTTGACTTGACATTCAACTAGCTGGCATAAATTAACTACGAATAACCACCACCAGTGGATGTAAAATGATTACACCTGGGAAGGGAAAGCAATCTTATTCATGCACACATGCCCTCTCCATGAGGACACTTTAAGCCCCATGATGACAATAATATCATGCGTGCTAAGCTATTAATTCTGGATATACTGTAGAGCCCACTTGCAATTGTAGTGACAGCACTGCTGTGATATCAACTGAGTGTTGGCATGATGTTTGCATCTCCAATTTAGCCGATCACACCTTTCGCAGTGCTATTCATGTGCACCAGCAAACTCTTGTTGTATTTAAAAATCTGTGAAATTAATCAACTCTGAAGTGTTGGATGACCTTTAAGTCTCATCAGTAACACGAGTAGAGACATGTTTTGCAGACCGAGTCTTCCCACACACGTTTCAAAAAAAAAAAAAAATCAGTAACAGATGAAAAAAGAATTTCACAAATTTCACAAGTATAGGCAAACATTCACGGGTGATATGCCTATGAAACGCTCTCTGCAATGTTGTCGTAATGTTGTTGCAAAGTTCTACTGTGAGGTGTACCACAGGCAACAAACAGAATGTGCACTCAGAGGTAACACAACCCTCCTCCTCTGCGTTGAATAAACCTTGGGAGTTAATTTAAACTGATTCAGACACTGACTCACAGCATCGCCAGCCAGCCTGCACTCCACAATACACCTCTCCGAGTTGCTAACAATAACCAAAGTTGAAAATCCCAGTAGCTCATATGACAGTGGGAGATACAATAGAGCACAGTTTATCCTTCTTCTTCCAGATGCCTCAGCAGTTCTTTTAGCAATGAATTGGTCTGGACATCAAAATGGGGAAGAGGATACTCCTTTCTCAAACATTGTTCAGTTTTACATATGGGGAAGAGGAGGGTGCTATGAAGAATTTACAACCAAACACGTTTGAGTATGAGACTCCAAGACTGAGGGGAGGAGGTAGTGAGCTTGGGCTGGGATTGGCAGACAGAAGGCTCTGCAGAAACCAAGTATGTGTGTGTGTGTGGGTATGTGTGTGTGTGTCATAATGAAATGTGTGTTTGTGTGTGTGTGTTTGTGTGTTTGTGTGTGTGTGTGTGTGTGTGTGTGTGTGTGTGTGTGTGTGTGTGTGTGTGTGTGTGTGTGTGTGTGTGTGTGTGTGTGTGTGTGTGTGTGTGTGTGTGTGTGTGTGCGTGCGTGCCTGCGTGCTGTGTTCGTGCCTGCATAGAAATGCACACAATGTGCGAGAAAGGGAGGATGGGCGAACAGTGAGAAAGGGGAGATATAGCTCAGGGAAATGGCAAAAAGTGATCAATACAATCAAATATTGTGGTGGTGTGTTACACAACACAGAGTGCTGAGTCAGCGAGCCCATTTGCAGTCTTCCGGAGTGAATTAGAACAGGAACACCCGGGCCCTCTCGAGACAACCCCCATCAGCTTGTACACCAGATGAAATCTCTACACCCAAACGCATTTGGACCTGATCTGCATTATTCCAAGAGAAACACAGACACACGCACACGCACAAAGAGAGAGAGAGAGAGAGAGCGAGAGAGAGAGAGAGAGAGAGAGAGAGAGAAAGGGAAAGAGAGAAAGAGAGAAAGAGAGAAAGATAGAGAGAATGAGATGGTACATTGTTGTAATGGAGAATGAGATAGTATACTGTATTGCTGTAATAGATTTGATATGGGCAAGGAAGCCATGCTGGGTTTTCACATATTCAAGCAAAATTTGATGAGGATGAGATGAGCACTTGACAGGGTAAAAACTACGACCCCCTTCAGATAGGTTGAGCGGGCTTATAAAGATGTGCATGTAGAATACAGACCTAATTTGACGGTAATGTGTATTGACCTAAACACAATAAACAAAATGACCCTTTGACCTCAGAGGTGGGTTCACGGGGTCGTAGGGATGTCCTTAGGGAGGCAGGTGAGACAGAGGTGAACCATCACTCATCATCATCAAAACTAAAACACGTTGAACGATAGAAAAAAATATGAAAGACACCTCCAGAGATAAAAGGTTTCTTTCAAATTCAAGTGAAATGTGAAGTGAATGTCTTGTGTCAAAGTGAACACTCTTTGATTAAAAATCATACCGTGCATTTTTAAATCTGACTGCTGGACGGTGAGTGTAGGAGCCATTTTGAGTAGTTTATGTTTATGTTTTTCTTGTCTTTCAATATTGCTATTTGCAAACTCCATTTTTCTTGTTTTGCTTTCCTTTATCTAACATCAAAACTGTTTTGAGTATGTATGAGTAAGAATGAGTGAGTGAGTGAGTGATTGTGAATGAATGAGTATGCCCTCTACAGGCAAAGAGGGAATATACCGACTGGTATAAGGGTGTGCCATCCTGACGCCACTGGGAGGGTTCCCGTGATGCGCACACTATCATAGACCGTGGCTATGACTGGAAGCAAAAGAATGGACTGCTGAAAACTTAGAAACCTAGAACTTTAGAAACACTGCCACTGGAACCCTTGAAAAGTCTAATTTATCTTTTATGTTAATAAATGTCAGTACAATTTATTTTTGCCTCCTGGAGTATGTTCACGAGTCATGATGATCACGCCGAATCCTCAAATGTAAGGTCAACCAAACAAAGTCAATGGGACTCAAAATAACATCAAGGTTTTGACACTACAATAGTCTATGATATACGCAAGAGAAAACCTCTTGGAATATACGTCCTTTGGATGGAACTCGCTGGACTTTGAAAGAGCAAAGAACAAAGGAAACTCTGTGGAGAGGCCTGTTGACAGACGCGCCACGCGTAACAAACATTTTTGAAACAAAGACCCCGCAGAGGTATGAAGATTTTAAGTTGATTGAACTGTCGGATTAAGAAGAGGAAAAACTGAACTTTTGAATACCCTTTTTTGGATGAACTTTTGAGTTTAGAATTACGGAGTATATTTTTTGTTTTAAACTCCGCCTTTTGTTAATTGACGGCCGAGAAGGAAGACGACAGTATACTTTTTTGAAACTCTTTTGAAAAGAAATGCATTGAAGTTTTATGAACACTTTTTGTTGAAAACTGCTGAGATATTTTTGAGTTACAATTTTTGCCTGATCGGAAAAGTAATTATTTGAGAGAGAAATGTCGGATTTGGAGCCAGCTGAAGAAGCTTTGGAGATGGAGGACATGTCAGCGAAAATGCGCTTGTCTCGCCAAGGCAAAATGTCTCACCTGACTAAAAGAATGAACATTGTTAACACTTTGATGGCTGACAAAGATGGTTTAGATGAAGTCAAAGAAAACATGGTCAAGTTTAATCAGCAGTTGGAAGACTTTAAAGCCTTTCATGTCTCTTTTCAACAAACTTTAAGCGCTAAAGACAAATCTGATGACACAAAAAAATGGTACACTCCACGAATGGAGGAAATCAATCCGTTCTTGGATAACGTGTCCAAATGGATTATTGCAGTGGAGAGCAATGTAACCACGTCACAGACTGAATTGCCTTTAGACCTGCAACTATCCGCCGCCGTCCCTGATGATAAAAATGATGATGATAGACACTCGATAATTTCGATTCGCAGTAGAACCTCAGCGCGTAGCAATGCCTCAGTGTCATCCACCAAGTCAGCGCGCGTTGTCGCTGAAGCTGAACAGGTAGCGTTACTTGAAAAGGCCAAAGCTTTAGAGAAAAGACACAGTATCGAAGATGAAGAAGCACAATTACAAGCGGAAACACAACTGAAAAAAGAAGAATTAAGGAAAAAGAAAGAAAAGGTTGACATGGAAGCAGAATTAAAAGCAAATACAGCCAAACTGCAATATCTTCGTGAGGCTGAAGAAAAACCATTCGGTGGCAGTGTAGGGGACGCAATGAATGAATATCTCGAAGAACAAACAGTGAGACTCAAAGATAATGTAACTGTTCAGTTCCCATATACCCCTGCTGCAGCTAGAACGACAAGCAGAATCCAACCAGCTGTAGCCAGAACACCAGCCGTACCTACAGTCATTGGTGGTGGTAGGCCATATGGGCCAGCACCTCGAACCCCATTCCCTCAAACACCATCACTGGCCCGAACAGGAGGAAATCAGGGCACTGATGCCGTTACCAAAATTATGGAAACGCAAAACAGGCTAACCAGTCTGCTCATAAAGCAGCAAACATTGACAACACTTCCCAAAGGCAACATTGAAATCTTTGATGGCAACATATTACAGTATAAGTCATTCATTCACTGGTTTGATCACATTGTTGAATCCAAAACTGATAATAACCATGACAGGCTGCTGTTCCTCATTCAGTACACTAGGGGGAAAGCACAAGAGCTGGTGAAAAGTTGTCAGCTGATTGATGATGCCAGCAGAGCTTACAGAAAGGCCAAAAAGCTGTTGAAGCAGCACTTTGGAAATGAGTATAGAATCTCATGCGCCTACATTGAAAAAGCACTCTCATGGCCTACAATAAAAAATGAGGATGTACAGGCTCTACAGGAGTTTGCACTTTTCTTGAGAAGTTGCTGTAACGCCATGGAGAATGTTGAATACATGGAAGAGTTAGACACCATTTCAAACATGAAAAACATAGTGCTGAAATTACCATACAAATGGAGAGAAAGATGGCGTGTAGAAGCATGCAAGATACAAGAACAAAACATCAGAGTAAGAATGAAAGATTTAGTCAATTTTATTGAAAAACAGGCCATCATTGTGTCCGACCCGGAGTTTGGCAACATCCAAGACGCAAGCACTAAACTGAGAACCAAGACACCAGCGAAACCATCTGCAAAAGGAAGTTTTGCCACCAATGTGGATATAGCGTCAACTGCAGTACCATCAGTCACCACATGTCTGTACTGCACTGGTCAGCACAACTTAGAGACATGCGCACAGTTCGGCACAAAGCCACACAGGGACAAAATCACCTTCCTTAAGCAGAATGGGATCTGTTTTGGATGCCTAAACAAAGCAGGTCACATTGGAAAAAATTGTGGACAGCGTCTCACTTGCTCAATTTGCAACAAGCAACACCCCAGTGCATTGCACATCAAAGCAACAGTGTCAACATCAGAACAGACATTCGCAAGTACCATCAAGTCTTCATCTGATGAGGTGGGTGAGCATGCTGGGGCCGGTAGCACACACAGAACATCTAACTGTGCCATGTCAATTGTACCTGTACAGGTGAAGTGCAACAAGGACAGCAGAATTATCACCACTTACGCCTTCTTAGACCCCGGCAGCTCTGCAACATTCTGTACAGAGAAACTGATGCACAAACTGAACATCCCTGGAAAAAAGACAAGCATACTGCTAAAAACAATGAATCAAGAAAAACCTGTGGATACTTACCTGGTGAAAGGACTGGAGGTGAGTGCATTAAAGGAGAACAACTTCCTCACACTCCCAGAAACCTACACTCAACAATCCATGCCTGTAGACAGAAAAAACATTCCCAAAACTGAAGAATTGAGAAAATGGACTTACCTGAATGAAGTGCAGATTCCAACACTGAATGCTGAAGTAGAGCTATTGATTGGCAACAATGCTCCCAGAGCCCTAGAACCATGGAACATTATCAACAGCCGTGGAGGCGGCCCATTTGCTGTGAAAACGCAACTTGGGTGGTTTGTTAGTTCCCTAGAAACCAAGCCCACTGCAGATGATGGTGAGTGTCATGCTGTGAGTGTAAACAGAATATCTGTTGAAAAATTGGAGAAATTACTTGTACAGCAGTACAATCATGATTTTAATGAAACAGTGGATGACAAAGAAATGTCAATGGAAGACAGAAAATTCATGAAAATTGCTGAAAAGTCAGTCAAACTGCAAAATGGACATTACAGCCTTGACTTACCTTTTAGAAATGACAGTGCAGTGATGCCCAACAACTACCAGGTCGCAGCGTCTGATAGGCCTCAAAAAGAAATTCAAGAGAAATGAACAATTCAGATGCGATTACACTGAGTTCATGGAGGATGTGATAAGCAAAGGGCATGCAGAAGTAGTACCACAAGCAGAACTTCAACGAGCAGATGGCAGGCTGTGGTATGTCCCACATCATGGTGTTTTCCATCCAAAGAAAGGCACCATTAGAGTGGTGTTTGACTGTGGCGCCACATATCATGGAACATCTCTCAATGCTGCACTCCTCCAAGGCCCAGATCTGACGAGCACTCTCATCGGTGTGCTCACAAGATTCAGACAACATCCAGTAGCCTTGATGTCTGACATTAAGTCAATGTTTCACCAAGTCAGAGTGTCAAGAGGTGATGTTGACTTCCTTCGCTTCCTGTGGTGGCCTAATGGTGACGCATCTCTGCCCCCTGTTGAGTACCGCATGACTGTGCATATCTTTGGAGCGGTGTCTTCTCCGAGCTGTGCAAACTTTGCACTGAGACAGACGGCTAAAGACAACAGAGACACCTGTAGCCCAGCTGTGGTGAGCACAATTGAGACAAACTTTTATGTTGATGATTGTTTGAAGTCTCTTGAAACAGAACAGCAAGCAGTGGAGCTGATGAGAGAACTTACCTGTGTCTGCCACAAGGGAGGATTTCACCTCACCAAGTGGGTGAGTAACAGCCGCACTGTACTTGCACATGTACCAAAAGAAGATAGAGCCTCTGAAATGAAAGAGCTGGATTTGGACAGAGACAAATTGCCCACAGAGAGAGCATTAGGCTTGCTGTGGTGTGTAGAAAGTGACACATTCAAATTTACCATCTCTATCCCAGACAAAGCACCCACAAGGAGAAACATACTGTCAATGGTCAGTTCTGTATATGACCCACTTGGTTTCTTGTCCCCTCTAACTCTGCCTGCCAAGTTGCTCCTGCAGGATCTTTGCAGACTGAAGTGCAGCTGGGACCATCCAATACCCCAGGCCTATGCAGAGAGATGGAGAAGATGGGTGGCTGGTCTGGATGAACTGAAGGACTTCAGAGTGGCACGCTGTGTGAAACCGAGTGAAGCTGGAGCATCTGTGGAGGCTGAACTCCATCACTTCTCAGATGCAAGTGAACAAGGCTATGGAACAGTGAGTTACCTTCGCCTACACTCTGAGACACATACTGCGCATGTCGCCTTCATGATTGGCAAGGCCAGGGTGGCGCCACTGAAGCAGATGACCATACCTCGCATGGAGCTGGTGGCGGCAGTCTTGGCAGTGAGGGTGGACGTGATGCTCAGAAGAGAATTGGAGATGGAGCTGAATAGCTCAACATTCTGGACAGACAGCCAGTCAGTACTGAAATACATTGCAAATGAGCACTCACGATTTCGAACTTTTGTAGCCAACCGAATTGCTGTCATAAAAGAAAATACAGATGTCTCCCAGTGGAAATACATTGGAACAAAATTGAACCCGGCTGACGTTGCAAGCAGAGGAATGAAGGCAACCACCTTTGTGAATAGCAGTGAGTGGCTGAATGGACCAGTATTCCTTTGGGCTTCAGAGGGTGAGTGGCCACAATATACATCACAGTCATTATCACTTTCAGACGATGACCTTGAGGTGAAGAGCTCAGCCATATGCAATTCTACCATCCAGCAGTGTGGAAGTCCCACATGGCAGTTGCTGCCAGATGCAATCATATGCAATGCTGCAGTGCAGAAATCTGACAATCCCACATGGCAGTTGCTGCAACATTACTCAAGCTGGAACAAGCTGAGAAGAGCTGTGGTGTGGTACCTGAAACTGAAGGATTACCTCACATTGAAAATGAAAAGAAAAAAGCAGTCAAAGCAATCTGTGATCCCAAAGACACGGAGTCAAAGCAAGACACAGAATGATGAAATAAAGACCCTGGGTGGAAGCTGCATTTCCATGGATGACCTGCAGAGGGCAGAAAAGGCCATTGTTGTGTTCTGTCAACACGAAAGATATCCAGAGGAAATTGCAAAGCTGACATCTGCTACTGACACTGGAGTGAGCAGAAAGAGCACCATCTACAAGTTGGACCCTATACTGGAGGATGGAGTTTTAAGGGTAGGAGGCAGACTAAAGAGGGCAGCAATGCCGGAAGAGGCCAAGCGGCCAATGATACTCCCTAAACACCTTCATGTCTCCACACTCATTCTCAGACACATCCATGAGCAACTTGGACATGCTGGAAGAAATCATGTGCTCTCTCAGCTCAGAAAAAGATATTGGATAGTGAACGCCAACTCAGCTGCTCGCCGAGTCCGGTCAAAATGTTTAGTGTGCAGGCGTGCGAGAGGGAAAGGAGGTGAGCAAAAGATGGCTGATCTGCCAAAAGAAAGACTCAGAGCTGACCTTCCACCCTTCAGCAATGTTGGTGTTGACTACTTTGGACCCTTTGAAACCCGGAGAGGAAGAGGTCTCGTCAAGCGCTATGGTGTCATATTCACCTGCATGTCAAGCAGAGCTGTGCATCTGGAGATGGCGCACACACTGGACACAGACTCCTGCATCAACGCCCTACGACGTTTCATCAGCAGGAGAGGTCAGGTGACACGCATACGCTCTGACAATGGAACCAATCTGGTCGGAGCCAAGAAGGAGCTGCAAAATTCCATCGCAAGCTGGAACTCTGACAAGATTCACAATGCAATGCTCCAGAAAGGCATCCAATGGTCCTTTAACCCACCTGCAGCCTCACACCATGGCGGAGTGTGGGAAAGACTGATCCGGATGGTGAGACAAATCCTACTCTCTACTGTACAAGAACAAACACTAGATGATGAATGTTTACATACACTGTTCTGTGAAGTGGAAGCAATTCTTAACAGTCGGCCCATTACTACTAGCCTGGGAACTCCCGTCCCATACTGTCTTTAGTTCTACACAATCGTTTCGATCTGAAAGACAGTATGGCGAGGATGACTCATAACGTACAAGATCATGGTACCTGTGTCATAATGGCCAAGCATTCCGACCTAACAGTTTCTCTGCCCAATCAGAGAGCAGGGCAGTGTGTCATAATAGCCAAGTATTCCGGCCCCATACGGAAATTACAATAGGCAACTCCCCAGACCTAATCTCACTTGTGATTAGGTCTGGTGTTAACCAGGCAACATCACAACAGTCTCTGATGACAAATGTGACCTGGAAGCCCTAACACCTAATCACATTCTGCTCCTCAAATGCCATCCTTCTTTGCCCCCTGGACTGTTCCAACAGTCTGACGTGTACATCCGACGTCGCTGGAAACAAGTCCAATACCTTGCCAATCTGTTTTGGAGTAGATGGACAAGAGAATACTTACCTTTGCTACAGGAGAGGCAGAAGTGGACGCGAGTGAGAAGAGGATATGCAGTAGGAGACATTGTGATGGTGGTGGACAACACAGCCCCCCGTGGATCCTGGGTGCTGGGGAAAGTTGAAGAAGCTCTACCAGATTCCAAAGGGCTTGTGAGAACAGTGAAGATCAAGACAAAGACTGGTGTGTATGAAAGACCAGTGACAAAACTCTGTCTGCTCCTGGAAGGAGAAGAAAGTTGAGTATGAATTATTATGATTTTGATAAACATTATGTTACATTGATATTTACATTTAAAAGTAAGACATGACGGCATTGATCGATAGTAATGGGCTCCTTTAAGTATTTATGTTTGTTAATTGTTACCCAAGCACACAATTAGGGGCCGGTGTGTAGGAGCCATTTTGAGTAGTTTATGTTTATGTTTTTCTTGTCTTTCAATATTGCTATTTGCAAACTCCATTTTTCTTGTTTTGCTTTCCTTTATCTAACATCAAAACTGTTTTGAGTATGTATGAGTAAGAATGAGTGAGTGAGTGAGTGATTGTGAATGAATGAGTATGCCCTCTACAGGCAAAGAGGGAATATACCGACAGGTATATGGGTGTGCCATCCTGACGCCACTGGGAGGGTTCCCGTGATGCGCACACTATCATAAGGCTCGTTTGCAACCACGCAGCAAAAGATTTGATCAAAACGTGATTTGCTTGGTCATAAAAAGGAGGGGATAACTGCGTCGCAATCAAGCTGGACACATCAGGACGACGAGATTTCAACAGCGGCAAAGAAGGTGGATCTATAGGTCTGTGGGTGGATCTACCTTTTTTGACAGCGGGTGTACCAGGGCGCCCTCTCGTGGAATTAAATCATCATGGCACTAATTCCATGACGTGCTTACCAATGTCGGCACATGCTTGTGAAATCCGAGACTCTCTGCCTCTCGGAGAGAAATCGGATGGTCTTGAGGTAGAGACACAGGTTACTACTCGGTGAATCATGGTACAACTCTTAGTTAAATTTGTGATGATTTGGCTTCACTTCCATGTTATTATTCAGTTAATTAGTGCTCACTTTAGGCTATTCATTTTGTGTTTTGGGACCAAAGTCGTCATTCAGATAGGACCGTTTTAAAATTACTTAACAGCGCCAACCCATGCTGCGAGGATTGAACCCAGGTGTTCAATATGTAGCTTTACCATGGCCAACCACAAAGGCCACTCTGTTTCGTGCACTTTCATACATAAAAGACAAGATAAGTCTCTCGCAACTGGTCTGTTTCCACTTTAACCATCAGCAACTACAGCCTCCCCGTGTTTCGGTGCAGTTTCGAACCGGGGACCTCATGAATGGAAGTCAGGTGCGCAACCACTACTCTAACCGTCGAGCAGGCAGCCCGCGGAATAATACTGGTTTTGTAACCTACGGCATACACTCCTAACGTGGCGAAGATGGAGCATCTGACGACAGGGTGGTTTGTTTCTTTTTTTTCTGTTGTAAGTGGGTTGTGCGACCATACATATGGATGATACCACTCTGAGTATGCTGCATTTGAGCATGAAATGCATTTCAGCATGTAGAAAATGAAGCACGTTCAACTACACACACATGAATCACATGAGCTATGAACACCAATCACGGCAGATTCCTCACATCATGGAGGAGGTCTTCTGCCCAGCGCAGTTGGTTTCAGCTACTGCGTGGCAGCTTGACAAAACTTTTGTTCCCGCGATGGTTCAACGCCATGTGACACGACTGCCGCGCAGAGGTCACTCCCTTCAACTGCATCGTGAACGGCAAATTCTAACCAGGATGCTTCACGCGGACACACTGAGCATGCTCGCTGCCTAGCAAATTTTCAACCTCGCAGGAAAGACGCTGTCATGAACGCCCTTATAGACCGTGGCAATGACTGGAAGCTGAAAAGAATGGATTGATGAGAACTTGGAAACCTAGAACTTTAGAAACACTGCCACTGGAACCCTTGAAAAGTCTAATTTATCTTTTATGTTAATAAATGTCAGTACACTTTATTTTTGCCTCCTTGAGTATGTTCACGAGTCATGATGATCACGCCGAATCCTCAAATGTAAGGTCAACCAAACAAAGTCAATGGGACTCAAAATAACATCAAGGTTTTGACACTACAGTGAGTTTCATATTTTTCTCCTTTTCTGACTTCAGCACATACAAAAATAAAGGGTTGCGGTTTTGATCCCTTATTGAATTCTGTCTTTATTTATTTTTGTGTTTGCACTTTGCTCAACTGATATTGATTAGGCCTATATAGTGCTTCAAACCACACTTTAAATGGTAGGTATATTTACCTAAATGATGTCACCAAAAACAACATATAACCATTCCACCTGCATCACCACTACACCTTCCTCATCACTTGTCTGCTGCCTGCTATAATTACGGATGTGTGCAGTGTCATTGGAGTCGAAGCCTGTGATTAGTAAAGTGGTTCATCACGCCTGCCTGACCTCACTGTGAGGCCGTGTGGCCCGCGGTCAGCAGCAGGGGGGGCCGACCAATAAAAACAATTAGAAGCTCATTATGGCAGCTGACACGGAAAATCAAGCACTTTGGTTTGGCAATACCGAGCGAGCACGGATGTGTCAGCAGGAAGGCGTGGCTCCCCCCCTAGGGCACCACATCAGCTCATGGAGGCACACTGGGAGGGGAACAGGAAGCATGAATGCAGAATCGAATATCTTCAGCAGCTCACAAGCATAAAAGTAGCCAAAATCTTATATTATATTGTATCTTATATTGTAAAGTACTCACTGTTAGGGTATGAGAAAACAGCAGTTAGTAGCAGAGAGGAAAGGGGGATCTTAGATCTTTGGTGACAGAAGTAGCAGAGAGTGGATATCTAAGAGGGTTGGTAGTAGTATGTCAGCTATACTAGTAGCAGATAATATTAACAGAGAGTGCATGTTAGAGCGTTGATATTAGAAGTAGCTCAGTAGGCTAACTGGGTTGTCTCCTTCTCCCTTTCTTTATGTATCAGCTGGCTACTCATCCAGTAAAACAGCACCATTACAGTGCAAATGTTGTAAAGCAAATATTGCTATTTAAGCCAGTTTTTAATAGAGCATATTCCACAAGAAAGCGGAGACTGGTTAGTTGGTAATATGTATCTGATAGTATGCACATCATTGTACAGGTTTCAGTTCAAAACTCCTTATCTTTCGCTTTTGTTCCATAACATTACATTACATTACATTTAGCTGACACTGTTATCCAAAACAACTTACAGATATGTAAAGGGTTTTGGTCTCTGGAGCAATGTAGGGTTACGTCCCTTGCTCAAGGGTACTTCAGCCATAGGGAGAGGTAAAGGTGGGATTTGAACCTGCAACCCTCTGATCTACACGTAAATACCAACAACCTACTGTAACCATTAGACCATGGCTGCCCCGAAATCAATGATGCTCCCAAGCGAGAAAGGAGCCAAAGGTATTCCATAATCAAAGGAAGCTGGGGGGTTGAATGCTACTGTGAAGGCTGACACTGCAGGAGGGGAGTTAAAACTGCGGGAGGGGGCTTCATAGGGAAGGAGATGACTTTACAAAATCTTACATGTTTAATGATCCATAGATTGAAAGTGCAAAAGCAGCAACAAAAACAGAACAAATACACTCAACTTCTCTTGCCAGGAAATAGATATGTACAGTAAGTAGGCCTAGAATTGTTCTCATCTTTGAATCAGTGTCACAGTAGTAGTGTAGTAGGAAATAATTTAGAACAAATCCACATTGCACATCATATTTATTATGGCATGATATCAATACTAATCATAAATTGTAAGAAAAAATGCTCAACACATATTATTCACAAAAAAATGAAAATCAATAACATATATCAGAAACTAGGTCTCTCGTCAATACTGGCATGCTGGCAAGAAATTGTTCAAACTCACAAAGGAGCTAATTTCTGTGCCATTTCTCAGTTGACATTCTGATGTCATGACAGACAGAGGAAATGCTCTGCTGCCCCTTAATGGGTTTTGTACAAAAGGCCAGGTACTGCTGAAGGACAAAGAAACCGCTGACATTTTCTGTCCTCTTTGTTAGATCAATAGCTCCTGAAAGAATGTGAACATGCTTCAAAGGCTAAATGTTAGCACCCCTGAAGAACCTCTTTTTCCACTTGACCACTTACATATACAGTATAGCTTTGCTCTATGAGCTTGGAATTCCCTGTGGGGAACATGGGGTTGGTATCGTAGGCTATACAATCCTGTTCTGTAAAAGTGTAGTGTGTAAAATGTTTAGGTGTTCATGATCAAGAACGAGTGTTACCTTGTGTTCCATCTACAGTATGCGATCACAAACTCATAAAAGCAAGGGCTGTAATAGTGTTACTTCTCAGCCTTGGCAAGTTTGACGAATCGATGGAAAATCTCACACATTGGCCCTTTGAAGCTAAACGGTCTTCCTTCTGCTCTATACTGTATTTCATTCGGTTTAAGGTTTCCGCTTGAGGTTGAAATATGGCGCTCTGTCCATGGACATGGCGTGCAAAAGTGCCTTCTGTCAGCGCTCTCGGATTCCACTTGAAATATCTCACAATTTCCTTTGTGATTCATGCCCTTGATATTACGGTGAAACCTTCTGAATGAGTAATTACACTGATAAAATACTATGAGTAATAAGCCAAGGTTACAGACCAATACCTGCATTGCCTGAGAAACAAGATCAAAATCCAATCATCTACAATATTTTTTAAATCTGAGGCCTAAACTAATGATCAATTAAGGCGATACAAGCCTTTCTGGTACAAATTCACTTGGTGAGATAAATAGGGGAAAAAACTGTTTTGGAGCCTGTCTTCTTGGCAGAGTGACTTCACACAAAGGATGGCTGATGTGCCAATAGTTTGTATGTCTACCTGTATTTATGTCACACACCTCCTGTACTTGTAAAAGCACTCCGGGGATAGAAATCCAGCACTGCCGGCACTGTCTTTGTTCATATGTAAATTACATGTTCTCTGATTCATGAGAATGTGCAGAACGCTGCACACAATGTTTAGTGACAACAGCAGAAAAGCAGCATCCAGGCCCAAGCAGAAAGAAACCAACAGGAAACAGCCATGTGGCCAAGGGAATGCACACATGGTAGAGTGATAAATTGCTCTTGCAAAGCCATAGCTTTTTCGTTTCACAATTGTGTGAACAGCATTTGAGATAGCTCTCCAGTCCACATGCTTCTGTAAATTTCAGCAGAATTTAGCTGGAAAGAAAATCAAATTCTGCACCACGTAAGGAATGCTTGCTCGTACACCCACTTTTTCAATCACCAACCTTATTAAATCAAAGAAATCCCAGTAGTTTCTGCTGCAACCTCCGCTGAATAACAGATCCATGCAGCAACACTCATTCTTCGTACCCCGCTTGTCCCCAGGCTTCACTTAACACACGTCAGAAACACCAACCCCTCTCTCAGTCTATGGGTCTCAGTCAGGCCTTGTCATCAATATCCCACAGACAGCAAACATTCACACCGTGATAACCTCCTAAGAAGAGTGTCTATGTGCCCGACACTGCTGCTGAGACATGCTTGGGCATAATGCCGCTCCTCATCCCCTCCAGTCCCAACACGGTACCCTGGAGCTTCATCATGGAGCTGATGGAAGAGGGATTACTTTGGAGACACTAATGAACCCCCCTCATGGAAGAATGATGTGACACACGGGTGCTGGTAATGGTGTTGTTGTTATCCTGACTCTTTGCTTATGCTCGCTCTTGCTCTTTCAATGTAGCTAGCTAGGCTCCTACACACACATTATTCATTGACTGGCGGGCAACAAGATGAGAGAGAAAGAAAATACAAATGCAGCAGCGAATTTCCCCTGGTAGTCGTGGTGAACAGTAGGGTTGTTTATTACTTCTTTGTTTATGTCTACTGACACAAATAAACCAGAAAACAGCCATTTTATCCTGAAGTGGTCATCAGAGTTCAGGTAGGGACGGGACGGGAAGGGGAGAGAAGAGAAGGGGAATGTTGAACAGTTGAGTCTGTTGCACAGACATTTTTTTGCTCTTGAAGCTGTGTGTGTCTCTAACCCCAAAGACACCTCCCCCCACACACATACAGTACCTGTAGGCCTATACACACGCGCACGCGCACGCGCGCGCGCACGCGCGCGCGCACGCACACGCACACGCGCACGCGCACGCACACGCACACGCACACGCACACGCGCACGCACACACACACATAAACATACACACACATACACATACACATACACATACACATACACATACACATACACATACACATACACATACACATACACACATGCACACACAGGTCCACCTAAATATCTTTGTGGGGCCCTCCCATTGACTTCCATTCATATTAACCCTAACAATAGCTTAAGAATGCTAAACCGTACCCAAACCAAAAAAACAGTCAATGAGTCAGTGAGGAAATGTTTTTACACTTTTACTTTTACCGGTAACAACAGAAGTACCCCAACAAAAAGGGTCAAAACATGGGGGGTCCAGGATTTTGGCCCCATGAGGAGCGAGGGCCCCACATTGTTGGTGTGTGCTCCAATAGCAGTTGCCTCACGAAGGTGAATTTGTGCAGTACACACACACACACACACACACACACACACACACACACACACACACACACACACACACACACACACACACACACATACACACGCACGCACACACACGCACAAACATGCACACACACACACCAGCTTCGTCTGAATGTCAGCATATGCCTGTGAGGTCGCTGGTCACATACATTTGGAAATGGTCTGTTAGTTTAATTATAATGTCTCCTCAGTGGCCACGCCGCAGGGCTCTCTCATTGTTTAATGGTCAGCCGGTTATTGGGAAGCCCTGGGAGACAGTCACCAGTGACCCTGACAGTACCATCTTCTATTTTATTTAATAATGATGATATTATTTAATACATTTCCAAGACCTTTTTCCCATTTAGTTTGATACGGCAGCAGAAAAGTCGACAGAGAATGAGTGGTAGAGAAACAGGCATGGGTGAGAAAGAGAAATGGAAATTACCTCGGGGTCATTTCTCTCTCGGGGTCAGTCAGGCGTATTACCAGATTTATAAAATGAACATCTGAGTCTTCTGCACTAGGGGCCATTGCACTATGGGCAGTAGGGATGCAAACGATGAATCGATTAATCGACTTTAATCGATTAATGCATTCATCGATTAAAAAGCATTCATCGCAATAAATCGCCAATTCAACTGACAAGACACCCTCACCTGGGCATTTGCAGAGTGTGTGTGCAGGGTGGGAATATAGAAATCACTTTTGCATTAAAGAATTTAAATAGAATTAATTTAAATGTAGTATTTTATCTCAATTTTAATTTTAATTTCTAGATTTAGCTGTTACATTTTTTGAGAAACATTGAGATTTCGGCGGAAAAACGCTGCTCATCAATTAATCCTAAGTTGATCGATAAGGCAATCAACTAATGATTAATGAATTAATCGATAATTTGCATCCATAATGGGCAGCTACCTCAACCTCCCATATACTGTTAATGTACGGTAACTCATTGTGGTGAGTCATACAGTTAAAAATCATTTAGGGACAGATGAGGTTGAAGCAAATATGTATTTGATTGTGATGATGCAGGGTGGGGGTGGTAATGGGGTGGGGAGTTGCTAGGGGTGG
This sequence comes from Engraulis encrasicolus, assembly GCF_034702125.1. NCBI lineage: Eukaryota > Metazoa > Chordata > Actinopteri > Clupeiformes > Engraulidae > Engraulis > Engraulis encrasicolus. Next base: position 13,471,610 of record NC_085868.1, on the reverse strand, counting down.
CTGTCCATGGATGTCTCCAAGCGAGGAGGGGGGATGTGTTTGGTGATGTGGTGGTTGGGTTGAGGAATATGTCAGTGTATAGCCATAGGAGACGTCTGGCAGATCACAAATTCTCCCGATACTTATGAGAAAAGATAGAGGGAAAAAAAGAAAAAGAAGAGCGGAACAATGCTCCATGCCAGAGGCCTAGTCTGCTCTATCCCTTTATCTCCACTGGGGAGAGTCTCACTGAGCAAAGAGAGAGGAGGGGGAAACAATATCCAGAATAACTACACACACACGCGCGCGCGCAAGCATGCACACATGCACGCACACACGTAAGCACGCACACACACACAAACACAGACACAAACATGGACACACACACAGATAGACACAGAGATGCACAGAGATGCAAATTGCGCACACACACACACATAAACAAACACACACTTCATTATGATACTTGTGGGGCACACACACTTGATTTCTGCAGAGCCTTCTGTCTGCCAACCCCAGCCAAGCTCACTACCTCCTCCCCTCAGTCTTTTAATCTACTTTTTATCACGCCGAGCATTCGATTGGTACAAAAATGTGATGACATTGGGCGAGTGCAGGGGAACGCTGGAGTTTGCACAAATAGCTTTGCCAACTAAAACTACAAGATAGCATGGAAATGTTTTTTCCATTTTGATCCGACACTACGTACAATCTGGCTTAATCTTCAAATGGAATAAACATGCAAGTAGCACAATCAGCAGGAAAAATGCTTTGTTTATGGGCTGTTTTTTTTCCAAAGGTGATGATATGAGCTAGACAGCACATATTCCATATGGATATCACTACACAGCATATAAAGGCAATAATTAACCTGTAATCAAACAGTCAGCACAGAACTGCTTATTTACGAGGGTTGTTTTGTGCTGAAACCACACTTCAGCGCGGGGAGGTTAAGTTACTCAGCAACCTTTCACTCTGCAAGCTCTCCTCACTCTAGCCGTAAGGCCATGCAGAAGAATACAATCTGATGTTCTTTTAGCAGATGAGCAAGTACACATGAAATGGTATCAACATAGTCAATATGTGCGCATCATAATTGGTTTATTAATGCATGTACTATGCTCTGTTTGTTTAATTTGTGTGTGTGCGCGCGCGCATGTGTGTGTGTGCGTGTGTGTGTGTGTGTGTGTGTGTGTGTGTGTGTGCTTGTGTGCTTGTGTGTGTGTGTGTGTGTGTGTGTGTGCTTGCAAGCGTTTGTGCTTGCGAGCATGTGTGTGCTTGTGTCTGTTTGGCTCTCAGTTTATGTGTGTTTGTACATCGCTTATAGGGTTAACATTGGGGATGCTGATGTACATCACGGATATACTGTATGTGTGTTGGTGTGTATCAACATAATCAATATGGATTAATGCAGAGAAACATCTACATGTGAAAATTTCAATAACGTGCAAATGTATAATTTATTTACAGCTTGGCCTTGGTCTTACCATATCCCTGCTCTAACTTCATGCAGAGGGTAGAGAGGTGCTCAGTTGAGAATCGACCACAGGTAGGAGGGTTGAACTCGATAAAGCTTGAAATCATGTGCTTCTGATTTTCCCTAACTGCTAACGTTTGAATGGACATCTATTCCGTTCATTGCCTGGGCCATTGCTTACCCTCCTCCCTGGTACCTGCACCATTCACAGATTAGTCATGTTCCCTGGAATCCTAAGTTATGTCATCACAGAAGGCCCGACTGAGGTGCCATTTATACGAGGAAATATTGGATCAGAAGTGCCTTTCATTTGCACGGCAATCCCTCCATCGAGGCCTTCAATCGCAAATATCTAAATATCTAAAGACTTCATGTAAAGCAAAACATGTCCAGATCCCACACAGCTTTACATCACACTTCTACAGATGTTTGTTGCCCTCATGAAGGCCATGATGGCCGCGACGAGTAGGCCCATGTGTTTTTAAACAGAAAGAATTGCCATGTTATATTAAAGGCATTTTATATCTTTCCTCAAATCTCAGAGTGCCTCTGCTCTTTCCTCTTTTTTTTTTGACTTCTACAGAGAGCTCTTTTCCAAAACGCTATATACACCATTTTTGACTTTTTGCATTTTAATATTGGAATGGACTGTTAAGAAGTCCTATCATCTCTGTGTGAATTCTTGCAATTCAAATGTTTTGAGAACATACTTTTAAAATTCTTTAAAAATGCATTTTGCAATGCAATTCAATGGAATGCCCAATACAAAATGTCAATTTCCCAACATTCTATAAAATGGATATATCTCATTTTGGAAAAGAGCTCCTCAATGTTTGTTTGCCTTTCCAGACCCAGACGGCGTGATTGCCATGTAAACGAAAGACATTTCAGATAAAATATTTTGACGTTTCCACTTGCAATCGTCCTCATGTGAAAGGCATTGGCAATTTAAAGGCGAAACGCCACTTGGCATCCTCGTTTTTGATCATGTAAACGTAACCTCAGACGTAGCATGGCGTGAAATGTGAATTGAGTGGAAAATATTTTTCTGCCACAAAAAGCTTGATAGACAAAATGAAACAAAAGGTAAAGGTGAAAGCCATAATCTTTTAATATGTGCTGCAGCACAATGGGCAAATAAACAAATAAAAAATCGAAAGAGTGCTGTCCTTCGCTTCATTCATTCATTCATTCATTCTGTTCTATGTGGGATTCAGCCCCCCCATTAAGAACTGTTACAGGTACAATATTTAGGCGATAGTGTGAGTGCGTCTTCTCCACTTTTGAAGCTGCTGCACAATTCCCCCATTTCTCCCAGATCATGAAAGGGCTAGGCTATATTTACAGGGACTGGCATATCATGCATTTCAACACCCATGCATCAGTCAAATTGCTGGGGTGGAGGGGGATCATTCAGACTCCCCCACGCAGTAGAAATTTAAGAGCAGGATGCTGTGGAAGAGACCCCTGCTGATATGATGATGCAAATCCAGGAGACATATAATTCTCTCTCTCTCTCTCTCTCTCTCTCTCTCTCTCTCTCTCTCTCTCTCTCTGTGTCTATTTGTTTGTGTGTGTGTGCACAATGTGCATCTCTGTGTGTCTCTGTGTCTATCTGTGTGTGTGTCCATGTTTGTGTCCGTGTGTGCGTGCGTGCCTGTGTGCTTACGCGTGTGCGTGCATGTGTGTGTGTGCTTGTGTGTGTGTGTGTGCGCACGCGTGTGCCACCCCCAGTCTCTGTATTTATGACTCATCTCCTTGACATCCTGAGACTCCTTAACTTGGGCCCTGTCATTGTATTTCACTGCCTGACTGGCAATGGGTCTCTCTTAAGGACCCTTCAAGATTAGCTGTGTGGTTGGTGGCGGCTTGGACAGTGCATGCCAGTGGAGGCGGAGAAAATGAACTTCATTTAGCCATTTCCACTTGTTCCGCTGCTTTTCTTTTCACTCTCTCTCTCTCTCTTTCTCTCTCTCTCTCTCTCTCTCTCTCTCTCTCTCTCTCTCTCTCTCTCTCTCTCTCTCTCACACTCTCCCTCTCTGTCTCTCTCTCTCCTTCATTCTCCCCTTCTCTTGAACAACGCCCGGAGCTCTCTCTCTCTCTCTCTCTCTCTCTCTCTCTCTCTCTCTCTCTCCCTCTCTCCCTCTCTCTCTCTCTCTCTCTCTCCTTCATTCTCCCCTTCCCTTCAGTAACAACGCCCGGAGCTCTTAAATCTTATTTACATCCCTGCGCGGCTCTTAAGGCAGTCCCCAGGAGCGCATGTTTATGCAGACGATGCGAGGCTTTTTGCTGAGAGAGAGCGTGAGCCCTCAGTGTGACTCTTCTGATGGATGGGATGAATGGATGCTCTTGGAATTCTGCCCGGAGTGGCATGTGCGAATTGGGAGAATACAAGATTCCGTCTTGTAGCCACACACCGTCACTATGGTGACAGAAGTGCTTATACTAATCAGTGCTGTCTCTGTTATTCTGTCTCTCTTGCTCTCTCGTTCTCTCTCTCTCTCTCCATCTGTCTTACACACACTCACACTGTCTCTTTGTCTCTCGCTTTTTCTTGGTTAACCTGTTTGCCTGTCTGTATCTCTTTGTCTGACTGTTGGTCTCTTTCGGCCTGTCTCTCAGTCTCTGTCTTCATGTGGGCCTCTCTTTCTGTCCTGTTGCTGGGTTGTCTCTGCAGTATGAGAGTGAATGCCGCGTATGTGTGTGTGTGTGTGTGTGTGTGTGTGTGTGTGTGTGTGTGTGTGTGTGTGTGTGTGTGTGTGTGTGTGTGTGTGTGTGTGTGTGTGTGTGTGTGTGTGTGTGTGCACGTGTGTGTGTGTGCACATGTGTGTGTACGTGTGTACGTGTGTGTGTGTTTCTAGAATCCCACTGCTCACCTTCCCAGTGGAAATCAGAGATTTCTGAACTGCAAAACGTAGAGGCTCCACTCCTCTCCCAGACCTCACCTTTCATTTGGAGCGCTAAACCACTGAAGTAAAAGACTTATTTTTCCTCTTATACTCTCTTCTTTTTCACCCCCTAATGACTAAGAGTTTTGTCATTCAGAATGCGTAGAAGAAAAAAATGAAATGGAAATGTCCACTTTCTGAACTTGAAAGCATACCATTTTCATTTTTTTTCAAAAGTGTCATTTAGTTGCTGCTTAGTGCTGATAAAGCCACTGGTAGAGAACAGTCTCCACTTGATTCAATTGGCTGCCACTCGCCTGTGAAGTTTTTTGCTAACCGCTTGCCTTGAAAGGACTTGCCAGGGGTACGAACTATATGCATCTGGAGGGTAGGAAAAAAACATTGCTGGCAAGTCATTCGAAGCTGCCTTGTGAAGCGCTCTGAGGTGAATTAGGCAAAAGTGAGATATGTCTGCTTGACTGGTGGCTCTTGGCAAAGAAATGATTCAGAAGAAGGGGGTTTTGTCAAATTGTTTGCCGAACTGAGCGTCCCACTTCCCACAAATAGTCCTATGCCATAGACCGTGTGTGGGTGATGTTCCTCGAGTCATACCAGATGTAAATTGTGCCATTCAGCCTCTTGATTGGCATAGAAATGTTTTAGCACCATAACCCTGAGGCTTTGTTTGATAACAGCATAAATTAAAATGATGCCTTCTCTCTTTTTTTGTTGACAAGCTCGAACCGCAGGCTGTATGAGTCATGCTATGACACAGTGTCTGTGTAATTATTTCTATTGCTACAGGAATTATTAAGATCAAATTCAATTTGTTGATATGTTAAGACACTTGAATAAACACTCACAGCTAACATCATATTTGAAATGCCATTATAATAATAATTATTATTATTATCAATTTTCAACTTACAGCCCTGGTTACATTTTCCACCCACCTGTTTTTCTCTCACCAAATGAGATTCTTCTCAGCATAACATTGTACATTTTTATTCAGTCCTTATCTCCAATCAATAATTTTCTCCTTTCAAATGGGTACCGGTAATACAAATATTTCCAAGAAGACCAAGTCACAATCACATGTACTGCAGAATATGGACTAACACAGTCTAATTCAATTCAAATTCAATTACGGATGGCAAATAATTAATTAAATGAATATTCACATTCCACTAAAGAACCACATTGCGTGCATTATATTGCATTTGTATCGGTAGGTTGTTAACCTGTTTCTGCAAGGAAATGTTTTGAGTAGGACATGTAATATGGCTTAGAACTAGAGCATGGCTTTAGCTCTACACTGTAACAAATAGCTGTTTATTTACGGCAATTCTACAACAGCATTCTACTGTTTTTCGAAAAAACAGACAACTACTGTGAAAATATTACTTTGAGTCACATATTGAGCATAAACAGTAAGTACTGCCCAATAGCAGTATTCGCTGTTGTGGGAAAAACTAGAGATGCACCAGATCCTGATTTTTAGGATCCTGCCGGATACCAGATCCACTGCTTAAGATCCTGCCAGACCCGGAACCGGATACCGGATCCTACAAAAGGGTTGAAACATATAGTCTACTCGCACAGGTGGGCCCTTTTTATTACGTTGGCGCAAACTATTTTTTAGACTCATTGGCTTATTGCCACACTGCCTGCAATAGCCGCTTCCAAAGGGATTTCACTCCATGCAGTGATTGGGGTTGTGAAAGACTGAAAAGCCTAGGCTAGACATGCACCAGACCCTGATTTTTAGGTAACATACCGGATACCGGATCCACTGCTTAAGATCCTGCCGGACCCGGATCCTGTGAAAAACTCTATTATCCTGACGGATCCGGAACCGGAACCGGATCCGGTGCATCTCTAGAAAATAACAAGTTATTTTAGGCAGCACCATTGAAACCCATTCATCCTCCACTTGTCCGTGATCACCATCTAACTTCAATTCCACCTGAAGAACTGAAGTCATTCTGACTGGTTAAAGATTATCTGATACTATCAAGCATGATGAAACAATTTCTAAGGAAACTACAATACTTAAAAAGTGCTTGATGCAGCAAAGTGTGAGTAGCACATGCATTTTGATAGTGATGAAAGTGTGAATGGCTGAAACATTTTAAGAACTTGTAACACTCTTGCAACAAGCAGCCCCATCTAAACCAATCTGCTAATCAGTGCCTGGCCTCACCTGAGTAGGGCTGTTATGCCATTATTCAATTACGGGCGTCACCTGCCAAGGGCCTGATGACTCTGGTCACATGGTACTCTTGCACCTGTATATAAATCTGGACTATCAACACTTCAGTTGCTTGCCTGCCTGCTGGCTGGCCTGCATGGCACAGCATAGCACTTGTTTGCCTACAAGCTTGCCTACAAGCTTGCTTACATGCTTGCACACTTTCCTCTTTGTGAAAGCTTGCTGTATGTGGCATCATTTGTGGCATTGTTGCATATAATGTGCCTGCTGCAAATTAGGCATTGCTTTTTGAGCTAGCTTGTAGTGCTGCTTGTTTGCTGTGCTACTTGGTGCAAAATAATTTCAAAAGACTGACCAATGCTATATTCATCATTGGCTCATCAAGCGATACAGTAAAAAGCCCACCTTGCACACTATCATTGTAACATAGCACTGCGTACTCTGAAATTTTATTCATGCCCACACTTTCGAAGGACCACCGCAAACCATTTTCTCAGTACAGCATAGCGCCATAGTATCATGCTCAAGGCACTCCAGTCATGGTGAACGATGGGAGGGTGGGGTGGTAACATGGCCAGGGTACCACAGTTATGGAGAATGATGGGTGGGGTGGGTAGTTGCCATGGCCATATTCATGAATACAACTATGACCCAGTATTTGCCTGTCATCACACAGTACAATTCATCTTTTTAACTGAAATGTACAGTTATTTTACTCATACTACTGCATAAATATTTTAGAGCACTTTTAGTTTAACAATACTAATACTGTGAACGTTCTGTAGAGTACTGTTATTTAACAGTTCAATTGCTGCTGAAAAAATGTTATATACTGTGATACATTAAACAGCAATGAGCTGTATTTGATTTTTGGTGTGAAATAACAGTAGAATTACAGGTAAATATAATTGCCAGTAACTGCCGCTATTTTGCAGGGAAATTTTCTTAGAGTGTACCCTATTTGAGTTTTCAAGCATTTATTTTACACAAAGTTTCCCACCGCCTCTTCACCCATTTTAGCCTGAGGACTCGTATATGTTGTTTGACCTTTGGTGCCTGGAGACACATATACGCTGCATTCAGGCCCTTGAGATTTTAGCTTTTTTAATAAAAATGTGCGTATGTTACAGCTGAATGAGCACATTCTGATGCAAGACAAATGTCTTATGGTTTAAATGCCAAAACATTTCATGTTTTTATGTGCATCAGAGGCAAAGATATTTATGTTTTTATAGGCTGAGGGCAACTTTCCCAACAAGGGCTTAGGCGTACATCAGGCTGTTTTGGAGGTGCTTTAGGCATCAATGGGTTAATTGCTTTATGTCTACAAGTGGTTATTGTCACTGTCTTGATTAGTGTTGGACACATCTACTATCTGCAGGAAGCACAGCGTGGAGACATTTAAACATGTATAAGTGTTTAAGCTTCAATGGCATAATTGTTGGGTTTGAGTTTATTGCATTGTGCTTTGCAGTTACAAAACAACCATTAAGATTCAAAAGCTGGTTTAGAGACAAACATTACAGCCATGAAAACGATAAAGACCACATTTGTTCTCAGAGTTTTATAGTTTTCTTAATGAAGAGTACCATATGGTCGTTAATGTGTTTTACTTTGAAGTTCAACAGAGCCGCCTAGCATGCAAGTCCTCCTAAAATCAAACTGGTTTCTGACTGACTGTCTGACTGACTGACAGGCCGACTGACTGTATCTGAGGTTATCTTGTTCTCCATTCAGGGCTTGAACCTGCAAACCTCAAATATAGGAGGCAGGCAGTGGTGCAGTCTACTTTTTTATAGTGGGTATACTGTATATTTGAGCATTTTTTGAAGTGGGTATACTGTATGGGTCATTCCACGCCAAATCTCCGAATCATCCCGCACGACCATCTCAGATTTGGCAGAAAAAAATCAAGGAGGTTCACAAACGTCCCAATAGGAAAAGTGCAGCTCTCAACTCACAGTTTTGTCATTAAAATGTTTTTGTCAGGTACCAACCTGACTCGTTTTGAACAGACTTCTCAATTTTGCACTTTTCCTATTGGGACGTTTGTGAACCTCCTTGATTTTTTTCTGCCAAATCTGAGATGGTCGTGCGGGATGATTCGGAGATTTGGCGTGGAATGACCCGTATATATTTGTGCTATTCAAAGTAATGGATAAATCAATATTTAGAAGTGGGTATATTCCGTATACCCATGTTCTACGTGGACTACACCACTGGAGGCAGGTGCAATAACAACTGAGCTAAAGGCTAGACCAGCAGCTCACCTGGCCAGGAATCTGCATAAGGCATCGGGAGGTAGGTTTGCTAACGTTCTACCATCACCAGGGATGGGTGTCCTTGTGTTCCTATTGATGCCATTGTTATAACTGTCTGTGAACCTCACCCCCATCCTGACGTACCCCATTTTTGTCATCCCACATGTACCCAACCACGGAGCTGATTCATGTTTCAGCTGGCAATTACTCACTGTGTTTGCATGACTCACTTGGATTTTGACCTTCCAGATTGACTCTTTATCTGGGGTTACTCAACAATCTTTGTGGGTTCTCCAACACCGAAGTTCCCATAGAATCTGCAACTAACTACACTGTAACAAATAGCTGTTTATTTACGGCAATTCTGCAACAGCATTCTACTGTTTTTCAAAAAAACAGACAACTACTGTGAAAATATTACTTTGAGTCACATATTGAGCATAAACAGTAAGTACTGCACAATAGCAGTATTCGCCGTTGTGGAAAAAACTAGAGATGCACCGGATCCTGATTTTTAGGATCCTGCCGGATACCAGATCCACTGAATAAGATCCCGCCGGATCCGGAACCGGATACCGGATCCTACAAAAGGGTTGAAACATATAGTCTACTCGCACACGTGGGCCCTTTTTATTACGTTGGCGCAAACTATTTTTTAGACTCATTGGCTTATTGCCACACTGCCTGCAATAGCCGCTTCCAAAGGGATTTCACTCCATGCAGTGATTGGGGTTGTGAAAGACTGAAAAGCCTAGGCTAGACATGCACCAGACCCTGATTTTTAGGTAACATGCCGGATACCGGATCCACTGCTTAAGATCCTGCCGGACCCGGACCCTGTGAAAAACTCTATTATCCTGACGGATCCGGAACCGGAACCGGATCCGGTGCATCTCTAGAAAATAACAAGTTATTTTAGGCAGCACCATTCATCCTCCACTTGTCCGTGATCACCATCTAACTTCAATACCACCTGAAGAACTGAAGTCATTCTGACTGGTTAAAGATTATCTGATACTATAACAATTTCTAAGGAAACTACAATACTTAAAAAGTGCTTGATGCAGCAAAGTGTGAGTAGCACATGCATTTTGATAGTGATGAAAGTGTGAATGGCTGAAACATTTTAAGAACTTGTAACACTCTTGCAACAAGCAGCCCCATCTAAACCAATCTGCTAATCAGTGCCTGGCCTCACCTGAGTAGGGCTGTTATGCCATTATTCAATTACGGGCGTCACCTGCCAAGGGCCTGATGACTCTGGTCACATGGTACTCTTGCACCTGTATATAAATCTGGACTATCAACACTTCAGTTGCTTGCCTGCCTGCTGGCTGGCCTGCATGGCACAGCATAGCACTTGTTTGCCTACAAGCTTGCCTACAAGCTTGCTTACATGCTTGCTTACATGCTTGCACATTTTCCTCTTTGTGAAAGCTTGCTGTATGTGGCATAATTTGTGGCATTGTTGCATATAATGTGCCTGCTGCAAATTAGCCATTGCTTTGAGAGCTAGCTTGTAGTGCTGCTTGTTTGCTGTGCTACTTGGTGCAAAATATTTTTTTAAAGACTGACCAATGCTATATTCATCATTGGCTCATCAAGAGATACAGTAAAAAGCCCACCTTGCACACTATCATTGTAATATAGCACTGCATACTCTGAAATTTTATTCATGCCCACACTTTCAAAGGACCACCACAAACCATTTTCTCAATACAGCATTGCGCCATAGTATCATGCTCAAGGCACACCAGTCATGGTGAACGATGGGAGGGTGGGGTGGTAACATGGCCAGGGTACCACAGTTATGGAGAATGATGGGTGGGGTGGGAAGTTGCCATGGCCATATTCATGAATACAACTATGACCCAGTATTTGCCTGTCATCACACAGTACAATTCAACTTTTTAACTGAAATGTACTGTTATTTTTCTGTAGAGTACTGTTATTTAACAGTTCAATTGCTGCTGAAAAAATGTTATATACTGTGATACATTAAACAGCAATGAGCTGTATTTGATTTTGGTGTGAAATAACAGTAGAATTACAGGTAAATATAATTGCCAGTAACTGCCGTTATTTTGCAGGGAAATTTTCTTAGAGTGTATGTATGCCTCCAATCCCCAATCCAATTATCTCTTCTTCATGGACTGAACTATCATTTCTCTCTCCCACTACCAACTGCTAACATATCAATATGTCTCAAATAAAAGACCTCTCTCAGAACATCCATGGCCTTGGAATGGGGCTTTGTTCGTGACTGATGCAGAGACACCAGTGAAAGCATGCATGTTGCGGGTGACTTGGCACAGTGGGCTAGTGCACCATATCATTATGCTGGGGACCTGGGTTCAGTGCCTGGGGTCATTTCCCGACCCCCCCCCCCCCTCTCTCTCTCTCCCACTCATTTCCTGTCTCACTTTCACTGTCCTATCCTAAATCTACATAATAAGGACCTGTCTCAGAACATCCATGGCCTTGGAATGGGGTTCTGTTCATGACTGATGCAGACACCAGTGAAAATACAGATCTTGTTCAGCCACCATATGGCCACATAATTCACATTAGGTTAACTTGAGGAGATGGTTATTTCCAGCAGGTAATGGTGGATGTGATATGTGACACGAAGAGAAAAGACGAAACGATCACATCACTTCAGACAGCTTCTCTTCAGCAAGAAGACGAAGGCATACGTTGTCTCGGCCCGAGTAATTCTAATAAGAGTCAGGTTCGATCAGACATGCCGCGGCGCGTCGCCTGTGAACCGTGAAACACGCCGACATGCATGCCAGAATCTGTTTACACGTGTGATAAGTCGTCATGCTGCCTAGTGAAGCTGACCAGATGCAAGAGTGAAAGAAACAAGCCTGCACCCTAAAGGCTTTTAAAAGCCAGCAGGCTGTATATTTGGGGGGCTGTCTTGATGCTGTGCTGCTGCCAGAGCTCTGGCCCAACTAATCTTTGAAATTTGTAAGTCATGCACGTCCACTGCGTGACATTTGTATATATAATTTTTCGCACCTGACTTTGCCAGATAAGTGCAGCGAAGTGTGAGGGTTTGGATAAAGTGTACTACATTCAGGCTAAGGTGGCGGTTTGCACATTTACACACCTTTGTAGTAACCCTGGCAAGGAAGAAGCATTCTAAATAGGCACTGCTGTACAGAATGCCCAAATTCAAATAAGTGCAAATGATGGCACATATCCTAGCCTGCGTGGCAACTTTAAAAAGCTTATTTGCATGACATTTGAATGATGAGAATTATGGTAATTGCACCACAGTGTTTGATGTTGGAGGGCGCTTTTTGGAGAATGAGTGGGCTAAAGGAGGCTCTTGGGCTCCCGAAAGCAAGAAGGCGTAATCAGACGAGAGGTCGACCTGCCAATCCTAGCAGATGGTCCAAAAGCGGTGCCAGAGAGAAGGCAGTAAAGGAAGTAGGAAGGAAGTAAACATGGTAATTAGACGGAGTGTACATCTTGAAGCTGCTTATACAGTATTTCATATATTATTTTATTTTATTTCATTTTTTTACTTGATTGATGATGCGTGATTTGTGATGATGTGTGTCACATTTGGACTATGCTTAAGTGCTTGTTTAATCTGTATTTCTTTCTTTGTCTATTTGAAAATGCTGGTAGGCGGCCTTGCCGGGGTTATTATATTCAAAACAAGTTCCTCTAGAGTCCTTCATGAAGAATGACTAAAGACACAAATTCAAATTCAAAGACTTCTTGATAGTTTGATGTGACCAGATATTAATTCCTCATGCCAGGCTGGGTCATGAGCTAAGACGGAGACCAGAATGTGTGTTTCCCACAAAGAACTGTGCTTGATCACCTACACTTCTGATAACCATCCAGTATCAGTTCTGATAACTGTCCAGGTTTCATGCAGATTCAAGATTCAAGATTCAAGATTCAAGAATTTATTGTCATTGTCAAAAAGGCAACGAAATTGTGTTTGGGGTACAATACTTAGTAGTAGCAGGTTTCCAAGTAAAGTGCAAAACGAGGTAAAAGTGACACCAGTGCTTGACCCCCCCAGCCCCCCCATCCCACTGAAGCCACTTATAGTTGCCCATTCAATTCTGATGTTGAGTTGAAATACCGCACTCTCTGGATGTGACTCTGACTCTTTGTTTGTGTCCTCAAAAAGGATGGCTGTTGTTGCCAGCTCTTTGCCTGTTACAGCAAAAGCTCATTTGTCAGAATGTCTCACACACCTTTTATGTTAAATGTTCAAGCTGGTGTGTGTGTGTGTGTGTGTGTGTGTGTGTGTGTGTGTGTGTGTGTGTGTGTGTGTGTGTCTGTGCAGTAAAAAATAATCAATGTGTAGACATTATAACAAGGACATCTATATGTGAACAGAGCATAACTGCATCTACATGTGATGTCTTGTGCAGATAAGATGGATGGATTACAGTACTGACTTATTTTCAATCTTCTTCTGTGAAATGATGCAGATTTACAATCTAACAACGGGGTATCTGTCTGGTGCAGGTGCTATTTTACGAGTAAGAAGAGCTGTGTCTCACATGCCAGTTTGTTGCTTCATGCTGGCCATGAGATGTGGTAATGGAACCAGAAATCATGCATTATCACCTCTTTTGGATGTTATATGCATGCAAAACTCAATTGGTTTGTGCTGATCAAGCCATAAGATGTTACCCCCAGAGGCTCTGCCTCTGTCACGTGTGCTATCATTCAAAGTCCCCCGTTAACACATACAAACAAATACACATACACACGCATACACCCACATGCACACACTGTCACACATACACCAAAAAAAATGTGGAAGAGTCGTCATGGTATAACATTGCTATTTCACCCTCGGATGATCATGGGGTGATGAGAATCTCACCAACATACCAGCACTAGCATCCCTCAGTCACGGGTGCGCTTAACTGACTGCTCTGCATTCACTGCTTTTTTTTATTTTATTTCTCTCTGTCTGTGTCTGTCTGTCTGTCTGTCTGACTGTCTCTGTCTCTGTCTCTGTCTGTCTCTCTCTCTCTCTCTCTCTCTCTCTCTCTCTCTTTCTCTTTCTCTCTCTCTCTCTTTCTCTCTCCGACATGCACTTGTACTTCGTGTACTTCGTGTACTACGAGTTACAGAAAAAGAAGCATTTCCGAATTGAAAGGTGTCCAGGGTTGAAAGCATTCCATGATGTGTGGACAGAATCTGCATCAATTATTTACTATTAAGGTCATTAGAATCTGTTCTCCTTAATAAAACAAACAAGTGATTTTTAATCGCGTACTGAAAGACTGCACTTGTATCAATATCGCAATATCTTAAGTGATCACTGACTGAAATGTGAAACAGTAATAACAAAAAGTCCTCTTGAAGTGTCAGTGAGATGAGAAGAAAAGTAATTCAAAAAGAAAAGTGATTCTCTATTCACATTTTGGTGGAATTTATTTAATGAGGTGTTGGTTTGCTTTGGCTGTGCTATATGATACATTTTAAGGTGGAAAGGCATAGGCCTACTGTACTTGCCTGTATATTTGAGCCCATTCCTTACACATTGAACAATGTTGTCATTTTTGCCTTGACATTTCTTTTCAATCATATACAAAAAAGTACTGCACACTTACACAGAGATAGCATGGTCCATAAACCTTCCCAAATGCCCCTGTCCACCTCAGACTGATTATTCCCCTAATTTAATAAAAGGATATAGCGACTTGAGTTACTCATATACTGTATATACCGGTAAGGACCCTGGTTGGCCCTCAGTCAGACTTATTTTTGTGACTCACTCAGGTGGGGAGGGCTGAAATGACATCCTTCCTCCTCCTCCTCCTTCCTTCCTCCTCTCGTCCCCAGGGGCGATGGTTGCCCACGGCCACAAGCACCTGCCAGAAACTTCTCTCCTGTGGAGAATAAAGGAAATTACTGCAAGCCACCCCCTCCAGTGTGGCAGTGGCAGTGGTAAGGGTTGAGTGGTTTGGTTTGTTTCAGGAACAAACATGGGGAGATGAGACACTACCTGCCAGTAGAGACGTACAGCGCTGGACTGGCCATCTGGCATAGCGGGCATTTCTCAGTGTTCCCCGCACCCTTGTGGGCCCCTACTTTCACAACATTTTTAAAATTATATTTCTGAAAATAGGGGCCCAGAAGGTTGCGGGGCCCACCGGTGAGTCAGTTCTGTGCCGCTAATTATGAGGGGGAGCCCTTTAACCCAAAAGTGCCCGGGCTCTATTTCTCCCCCAGTCCAGCCCTGACTATCTGTCTGTTACAACCGCCTGAGTGCACTGCAGTATGGTGCTATTTCTTTCTTACTGTGGCCAACAGTGTTGGTTCTTTTCAACCATTTTTATTTATTTATTTATTTATTTTCGCACTGACGCAAAAGACAAACTTGAACGACAGGACTAGAAGCAAAATTGTCAACTTTAACCATAAAAACAGACAATGCTGCTGCTGCATTAACACTGTGATGTCATTAAGAGATGGTGATCTGCATCCATGACTGAATATATCATGCCTCCTTCACACTGCAAGCACGGGGCGTAGGCAAAATGTGTATCAATGCAGTCCGAAATGGTTAGAGAACATGAAAAGAGGTTATTCATCTGTCAAAGCATGGGCCAATGGGAGCGGGAGCCCGAAAAGAAGTCTGCATTGCAACTTGGAAATAGAACTTGAGTCTATTTTTCTGTGCAGGCGTGCCTGTCCTGTGAGTTGGCTCCCATAGGAATGAATGGGCTGGGAAGGCTGGGACTGCATGCTGAGTCCAGCAAATAGAATGCACACACAGGCTATCTAGCAGTGGCATGCACAGACATTTTGGGGGGCAGGTGCTGGCGGGGAGGATATTGGCATGTGGAAGTTCCGGCTGCCTTACTACGCTAGAGACCACAGCCTATAAGCTTATTATATCGGGGCACTATTGTTACATTTGATTGTGAAATCTTTTTTCATGTCAACATACAGTAGACCAGGGGTGCCCAACCTTTTTTTTAACCGAGATCTACTTTTGAAGTTGATGGTCTGCCGTGATCTACCAAGTCAAATTTAAGGATGTCGGTGTGAAAATTTAAGATCACCTTTTATTAATCACCATTATTATGCACAAAATATTTTTAGTAGGCTACTATGGCCGTATCTTTTCAGTGTATTTTTAAAGTGTGTTGAATAGCCTATGTTTACAAAGCAATTGCAGCACTGAAAGTATGCAGAGATAATTTCAGTCATACACAAGTCATAAACAACTGAAACAATTTCAAAATGATAAACATTTGGTATATAAAATGCATATCGTCGGCTTGCTACCAAAACCGCCTAAGTCCGATTTTGGGGTTTTCGGAAAACAGGGAAAAACTAGGCACCAAAGGGGGCGCCAAACATCAGTGGCGGTTCTAGGAAATCTGAGACCCTGGGCAAAGAACAATTGTGAGCCCCCCCTAATAATTTTGATCAAAGGAGATTTTTGCAGAACTCCCCTTTTTTACTCCCCTACCACATCTGCATCATCCTGTCATCATGTCTGTGTCATTGGTCCACTACAAACAGTACCAAGATGTTAATTTATTTTCTTTATTTATTTTGAGTGAAGCTGAAAGTCAAACATGAAATGGCTCCTAAGGAAAACAAAACACTTTAAAATAAATTATTTGAAGCAGCAAAACAAGAACAATGCACTGCACATTATTTTGATAGTTATACTATTCTTTTTTATTTTTATTCCAAACTTTAATCCTGGATATGGTGAATGATTGAAATATTTTTGTAGACCTTGTAACAATCTAGCATGCTATGTATTAAGTTCATTATGTCTAACTGTTTAACTTAAACAATTAGGGGTTTATTTTGCCTTAAGACATGGAAATCTAGCATGATATCGCATGTCTACCAACAGATTTTCACAGATTTCTTTTACTTTCTAGCACTTTCAGTCATATCAGCTTTCAATTGAACATTATTTGCATTCTCATCCAAAGTATAACTCTTTTTGTCATTGTGCCAGAGCAATTGCCGCAGTGGTAATGCATACATTGCTCGTATCAGGGCAGACCCCAACTGAAGTGCCACACAGAGTAAGCCATGCAGTGACGCCCAATCTCTATGTTGAGGTCCCATCAGTCATGGAGGAGGATGAAGGGGTGGGACACTTCTTTGGTCCTTGTACCTCCTCACGAACTGTCTCCTCCTTGTTTATCATCTTTGCTTAAATTCTGCTCTTCTCCATGCTCATAGAACTGCCCCACCCTCCCAACCTTGCCCATGACCGAGGTAACCTGGTCATAGAACTGTGCCCCGCCCACTTCAACACCATGACCGTGCCATTCAGAATATGATATAGAACCACTACTGGATACTGTATACATTGGAGTTGGTCATCCTATTGCGTATGCAATAATGTATTGCACTAATGACATTAATCCAATGCTGTTCAAAATCTACATTATGAAAAATTACAGAAGGTTATGATATAAAGGATTGTTATGAGGTAATGCAGTCTATGGCAGTCGCCTATAAATCTGTGATAACATCAAATAAAATACATGATTAATGATTGCCGGATTCATTTCAAGGCTACAACTATAAATTAATGTAGGGCTACAACCATTGTGTGATAAGATTATCTCAGACAGAAGGTCTAAGGATGAAGTTTTAAAACATGGCCATTGTCTTTGAAGAGAGAGAGAGAGAGAGAGAGAGAGAGAAAAAACTCTCAAACGAATAAACGGCTTCTTGCATCCAAATTCGGACTTAGGCGGTTTTGGTAGCAAGCCGACGATATGTAGGCACAAAGGCCTATTTCTATTTATAAATTATGATGAAGCATCATGCCTTCAGTGGTAGGCCTACAAATTAAAAAAGGGCTCAGAAATTCACAATTTGTTATGGGTAAATAGTAGGCTAGTTAAGTTCACTTTACTGAGAGAGAGAGAGAGAGAGAGAGAGAGAGAGAGAGAGAGAGAGAGAGAGAGAGAGAGAGAGAGAGAGAGAGAGAGAGAGAGAGAGAGAGAGAGAGAGAGAACTCATTAGATTGGTTAACACCCCTGTTAAGAATGACTTCTTCTATAAAGTTTTTTTTTCAGCTCTCTGGGACAGTAGCACAGCAAAAGCTTTCTATTGTGAGTTTGTCCAATCGTTTTGTCCACATCTGGAGCAAGAAACAGCACAAATTGAAGTGAATTCCATACTTGTCAGCAACTAACATTTCCCTTACACGCGGCACGCGATGTAAACGCAGTTAGCAATGATGCATGCGACTAGCGATTTGGACGAAGATTCTCGCACATCGCCGCGTCATAACGCATCGTTGCGCACATGTTCTGTTACTGATCCGATGTTACATGTGTGCAGTGTGCACACATGAATCAACTGCAATACCCTGACGGTCACTTCCTAAAGCTTTCCCTGCATTCTGTGTTACCGTGGGACAAATTATCTAACCAATACAGTACCAGCAGCTTGCTACATAGCCTACTTTTGAAAGACAATATTTTCCCCGTCACATTACATGTCTCGCGATCGACTGCCACTCCCCTCGAGATCGACTGGTAGCTCGCGATCGACTGGTTGGGCACCCCTGCAGTAGACCAAAGTACATTGTGACGAAAAAACATTCAAAAAAAGAACTTCTGAAAAAAGGGCTTTTTTTGCCCTGTAATGCAAACAGGCAGGTGCTTTAGCACCACCTCGTCTCTATCTGTGCACGCCTATGCTGTCTAGTGTGAAAAGGACAACTGAACACCCTCTGAACCTCTCACGCTCACGTTGCCCACATCCTCATCCCCATCCCCATCCCCATAACCGCGCCTTTGAACCTTGTATGGGAATGAGCTATCACACCATTTAGAGTCTCTTTGAGGAGTCCCATGAACAGCCCAGATACGGCTGAGCAGGAGACACGCTCAATGGTAATCATCAGGGATTCTACCCATAAATCTTGAGGAACAGAAAACTCATTAATGTACCTAACTTCTCCCACCCATTCCCACCTCTGGCCAGAAAAAGTTCTCCAAGAAAAAAAAAACCCTACCCTTGCTCTGAGTGCACTGATCAATCTAAAGTGAAACTTTGTTCATTTGCAATGAGAGAGCGGCAGGCGTGTCATTATAAAGAGTCGTTAAGTATGCTGCTCTTGACCCAGATGATTAATAGAGCGCCAAAGATGAAAAGTCAGCCCAAGATTAAAAAAAAAATCTTAATTATTATTCTCAGGGAGGTGAAGTCCACTGGAAACACTAATGACAAGTGGGAAGGCTTTTTAATTCATTTTAATTTGTTTGTTTACACATCACATCAGCGAAGAGGATAATTTCATCATCTCTACTTTGCTTTGGCAGCTGTCTTCTTCTACTGTACTAAGGTGTCAACAAATTCAGCTCTTTTGTTCACTTTGTGGTGACATGAGCACAGATTCCAGAAAAAAAAAACATTGCGAGACATTCCAGAGCCTCTATACTCCTCGTCTCCTTTCATGTCACTCTGGGTGGTTGTTGGTCGTCAAGAAGTTCAAATGATTTCATCACTGTTTTTCCGCATGCACTTTCATGCTTGAAATCTCATTTCCCTACAACACTGTCTGTCACAGTAGAAGGATGCATATTCCTCATTCATTGTTCGGCTGCGGTTATCTTAAATTCAGGAGAAGGCAGAAGGCTTTCATTACACAATGGCAGCCGTACCTGGGAGAGAGCAATCGATTGCTGACACTGGGGCATCTGTCACCATCAACTGGGGACAAAGGAAAGCTTCATTTCCCCTCATAGGCATGCTATCAAAGGATAGAACAAGCGGTGTGTGTGTGTGTGTGTTTTCGCATGAGTGTGTGTGCGTGTGTGTGTGCGCGTGCGTGTAGGGGTGGAACTTAAATTTTTTTCCCACCTGACAGGTTAGGGTTAGGGATTGTGTTGGTTTGGGCACAGTTTAGCATTCTTTAGCTATTGTTAGTGTTAATATGAATGGAAGGCCCCCACAAAGATAGGAAGGGCCCCACAAGGATACAAGGGTTGGGCTGTGTGTGTGTGCGTGTGCGTGTGCGTGTGCGTGTGCCTGCCTGCCTGCCTGCCTGCCTGCCTGCCTGCCTGCCAGCCTGCCTGCCTGCCTGTGTGTGTGTGTGTGTGTGTGTGTGTGTGTGTGTGTGTGTGTGTGTGTGTGTGTGTGTGTGTGTGTGTGTGTGTGTGTGTGTGTGTGTGTGTGTGTGTGTGTGTGTGTGTGAGTGCACCAGAGTTTGGGACGAAGAAAGGAGACAAAAAAAACATTTGTGATGACAGTTATGTCTCCCAAAGACCTCTCATAACCAAAACAGTCCCAGCGATGATGAAAACATTTGAAATGCACTCTTCGGTTGTCTCATCAACTTTGCCTGAGAAATCTCCTATCCCCTATTCATTCCTTCCTGTAATCATTTGTGGGCCCGTGCAACACAGTTTGATACGCCGCTATGAAGATATAATGCCCTCCTCTAAAAGGCATAAACGCTGTAAGCAAGCCATTTTATTTTTAAACACACGGTGGGCTCTCTTTGCAACAGCACACAGATTTAGTGTGGTGTTGTATGTAGTCCTGGACCAGCCCTGTAGACCCGTTCGCAATTTTGAGTTGAGGGCGTTTCTCACTGGATTTGAGTTAGTGGGTTCCTAGACATTAAAAATCACGGAGGTGCTCGTCCACCATAGTGCCAGATTTTTCACAATATGGCCGCCAAATATGGCCGCAATTGCCTATGACAAATATCTGTCTTTTTACTTTTAAACTGTTTATACACATGTCATACATAAATTCTGACCAATTGTTGGAGAGGAATTCCATTCTGACAATAACATGACAGTGTCAGTATAGTCCTTAAAAGGGCAAGGTCAAGGTTAAGGTCAAGGTCATGTTCCAGGAATTTCCCTATTCTGAACAACTCGGCCATGTGCTTGCCTATTAGGTCATTATTAAGAATAAGGAACAGCCACTATAAATGTACATCTAACACTTCCATACAGTCAGAGGACAGGACAGCACATGCACGACAACAGTCAACACAGATAGGAGCCCCCACTAGAAGTGGAGAAGTGTGTCAGACATCACAAGAGTACACAACTTCACTGCCTCTTTCAAATGCTTGTGCAAAACAATCAAAGCGAATAAGGCGAACACCATTGCATATGATGCTTCCCACAGCAAAAGCCTTCATATCAAGAACCTTCTCGCAACTTTTCAAAGGATTGGTTCATGTTCAAGCTACCAGACAATCAGATCTGACCAGTCTTCTTGCTAGCTATGTTGTGGAATGCTCGCGCTCACCTTTCTTCAATGACATCTCAATGTAGGAGTCACAAGATGGATGAGCTCTGGATGTCACCAGTACCAGAGGGATATTGCTGAGTTGATGATGGCATTGATGACAGCGCCTAAATTCTGCCAGAGGCATCTGACGGATCTTTGACATGAAGTCTACCCGAACATGAGGGTAATAAGTAGACTCAGAGCTTCATTGGGTGAGATTAAGGTGAGGCTCAATTTCACTGACAAGCTTTGACTTGTTAACAACCAACGGAAGGTCACCATCTAAAAGGGGTGATGCTGAAAGGACATAATGAGATCTGCTGAATACTCATGCCCCGTTCATCAGCAATGTCCATCCTCTTATGTGCCTCAGCTATGTCTTTAGATGAGACCAACTTCTGCTCCTTCTGCTCCGATGATTGCTGGTGTCTTCTATGGTTGATCTTTGTACTGCAGAAGATTCCTTTTTGAAACATTCCACTTATCTAATGTTCATGAGAACTAATCCTGCCTGTATAAGCTGAAGACAAGCTTGCAAGCAAGCTTTGGAGACGGTTGCACAGGCGAGGTGTGACAACCTGGTTGCTGAGCAGATTGTGTAGTGGAATGGGTACATTAACTTTTGAAGGTGTCTGTTCACTGAAGCATCTTGAAACAGTAATAAGGCTGCATAGTGTGAACCCTTGGTACTAGAAAGTGATGGTTTGTCAGCATAATCAGAGTTGGATACCTGGCAATGTATAATCCTCCCTTGTAAAAGTGCTTGGTATGGTTTTCTGTTGGTTTTTCGAGCATTCCACAACATAGCTAGCAAGAAGACTGGTCAGATCTGATTGTCTGGTAGCTTGAACATGAACCAATCCTGTGAAAAGTTGCGAGAAGGTTCTTGATATGAAGGCTTTTGCTGTGGGAAGCATCATATGCAATGGTGTTCACCTTATTCCGCTTTGATTGTTTTGCACAAGCATTTGAAAGAGGCAGTGAAGTTGTGTACTCTTGTGATGTCTGACACACTTCTCCACTTCTAGTGGGGGCTCCTATCGACTGTTGTCGTGCATGTGCTGTCCTGTCCTCTGACTGTATGGAAGTGTTAAGGGCTCTGCATACTTCACGTGCGCACTTTGTCGCGAGTGGCGCGAGAACCATTAATGACGTCATCACTCGCGACAGACTATTCATACTTCAAAAGCGCCTTGCTCGCATTGTCGGAAGTGCCCTCTGCTGTTCATGAGAGAAACGGCAGTATTTTTCGCAACTCGCAGCGTGAGTTCTACTGATGTATATAATAGAAAGCCAAACACGGCTGCTGTAGGGCTACTGAACGTCTGACTTGTGACTTACCACATTGAAACATATATATTTTTTGTTGTAGCCTACATTGCCAGATAATTCCAAGACCATGTGAGAGCATTGTTCTGGCGGCAGAATTTATAAATAGATCGCCGAACACAACGTGCTTCTGAACAAAGTAAACAATTGTTTCACTGAACAACATTTAAGAGAGAAGATAAAATAACTCTCTATGGCATTTTATTATCCTCAAAATGATGCAGGATCCATTCTGTAGTAGCCTACAGTAGTTGTAGCCTCTCTTCGCAACTCCTGCTTTGTCTGCCTACCTGCATGGTCGCTGGTGGCGCGCGACAAGTTAGAAAAATCCTTGTGTGCACGACGTGGCGACACGCGCCGAATTTTGAGCTTACGACGGGGGGCGTGTCGAAATTTTAGGTCACGTGACGGCGCGCGCCATCGTCGTGAGTGAAGTATGAAGGAGACTAGCGCCACTCACGACTAGTATGAATCCCCCTTTAGATGTACATTTATAGTGGCTGTTCCTTATTCTTAATAATGACCTAATAGGCAAGCACATGGCCGAGTTGTTCAGAATAGGGAAATTCCTGGAACATGACCTTGACCTTAAAGGTCAAAATTCACGACTTTTAAAGTACACACGTCTTTACAAGTTCCTAATGTAGCTTATTATCATTATTAATAAGGCATAATGGAGAAGGTGATATATCCTGCAGATGTTATACAGTTTAAGTTTTTCCAGTGACCTGCCGAAAACAAAAATTCAAATTTTCCTCGCATTCTTTTTTTAATAACCAAGACAGTGACGTACGCACAGGGAGTCGATACAATGTAGAGCACTACTCGTTGCTGGGCTACAATGATCAGCGAGTCGGAAAAGTGCTGGGCTATTGGACAGCGATTCAGAAAACAAATCAGTTTTGAGTTTATTATTCAGATACACCAACGAGTCAGACTTGCATGTCATTTTGGTGGCATCTGAAACAGATTACAAATGTAATTTTAGAGCTAGACCATCTTTAAATGTCGTAGGACAGGTACGAAGCCGAAGCCACCTGTCGATGATGCTGCAGCCGCGGCTGCCTCAGATGTGGAGGACGACATGTCGATGGACTCATACAGAATATTTTGGGGAACTGGTGAGTGTTGTTGAGTTCAATATTGATGTTAGGTTGAGTGAATCAGCAACTTTGGTGGTTTCAGTGGTTGTCGTGGCTGTTTTAGAATAAACGATAGACTTAGCCAAAGCCTCAGGTATGGCTCTCAGCAGAGGCATTACTTTATACCGGTATCTGAATACCGGGATGCTAAACCCATGCTGACCTGGCCGTCATCCCTTTTGGTTTTCCTAGAAAAAAAATATGCGGCGTTGTTTCAATCGTAAGTGTGTAGCCTACATCTGTCTGTATTTAGAACCTGTAAATATAGAAAATGTGGAGTTAATAGTCCGTTTTGGTGCTTGGTGCTTGTTTCCAAATCGTGACAACGGTGTTAGCTGCTAATTGCAACATGACGACGGTGTTTGGTTAGCATATTGCAATGTTGCAATAGCAGCTACCCAAACACCCACAGACCTAGACTAACTGCAAACACCGTTGTCACAAGTTGTGATTTGGAAACTGTAACAAGCACCAAAACAGATTAATGTAACAAGTCATGTTTCAATAGCAGCTGACCAAACACCGTTGTCCAAGTTGTGATTTGGCAACTGTAACAAGCACCAAAACAGATTACCGTAATAACTCCACATTTATTACAGGTATGTGACGTGACTCAGCTGCTAGTAAAAGTTGGTCTGTAATGTAACCTTGTTCTCGTGGGCAGGTTACCAGTGATATACCTGTAACCCATGTACTCTTTTAACCACAATACTTGTGCGGCTTGAAGTCGGTGTTTAGGTTGTAGCTGCTGCAAAGAGAAACATCATGTTATGCATAGTTTTGGCTCCTGTCCCACGATGTGCAAAATACCGTTCTCTGTCTTATAAAGCTGCTGGCTAAACCATGTCGTTCGTGTTCTCTTTCAGTGGATGTTGCAATAGGCCTACGGAGTTGTGCTTGGGAACTTTTGTGGGGATATTGATGAGCAGCGCAACATTTTGTCTTTATTATATTTCAGCCAGTCAGCTACAATCGCGAGCCTGACCTACTCCTGCCTGTTCAAGCTCAGAGTCAGACCATCACATGGACCAGTGATTTCCAGCACGGAGTCATCCCGAGATGAGTTTTCTCTCAGTATGTATTAGTAGTCATACCACTAGTGTTGTAATAACATGTGTAACAGTACTTCTACTACTTTATACAACTCTTGTTGGCAAAGTTGTAGGTTTGGCTTTCCAAATGGTGGGGACATTATTGTGGTAAAATGGTCCGGGTCAGCTATTTTTTTCCATTACAATGTGGGGAAAATGGTAGGGATAATCTAGGTTCATCTCAAAAGTGTCCCCACCATCCACACCTAAAATTACACCCATGTCTGATTGCAAATAGTTATAGGGTTGTCCATAAATGTCTTATATGCTTCCTTCCGACAGGAACATCTGTGACTTAATCTCGCCATTACAACAACATACCATGCTCAATTTGGCATCCTCCATTTTATTTACTTGTATTCAAATATAACTTAAGTGAAAGTACTGTTATGGATGTAAGTACAAAAGTAGTAGTCTGATATCACATCGTTGAAACTAATAGTACTTCTGCTTGTTATGTTGTCTGTAGGTTCAGCTGCAGTCCAGTTCTGTTTGACAAGAGGTGGTTAACCCAGTACCCAAGTTTCTGAACCTCAGGTAAGTCTCTGCAGTCACTGTTAGGGTGCTTTCAAATATGCAGACTCCCGTCCTCCACTTGTGCTTGTGACCTGGCGTTTTGCTGATGCCCTGCCTCCGTGGAGAAAACAAAGTTTACCCGCTGTCAGCCTAGCCACAACAACTATTGGTGGACTGTTCTTCATTCACCACCCCGACTCCAAATTAGAAAATTACATTAGAATTGTGCTTTTGCAAGATATTGAATTATTTTCTGTCGTCAGTGACATCATCACGAGGTCACAAGCAGACCAGTGAGAAAGATAGGACAGGAGTCTGCATATTGTAATCCACCCTCAGTTGTTTGTGATATGTACTAGACATGACTGATGTATTTTTTAGGAAACATGGTGACAAATGTTTCTGCAATGTCGTTCATTCACCATACTCACAGAACCACATCAGATCCGGAAAATATGCAAAACCACATTCTGATTCATCCATCAAAACACATGGTCTATACCCCACTCATTTACCAGACCAGGATGCTGTTGGCCGCAGTCAACTACAGTATAACAAACATAATCGACTTGAGACAGCTCTCAGTGCTTAAGACATGGCTAAACTCAACTTCAGTACTGACTGTGGTTAGTCTTGCCAAAGATTCCAAAGGCAAACTGCTTCAGGCTCTGACAAAGACAGTAGTCGCAACCCGTCAGCCCGTTTCATTGAAGTTTTTTTTTTTTAACTTTACCATCAGTTTGCCTTTGGAATCTTTGGGAAGACTAACCAGTTGAGTTAAGCCATATCTTAAAGTTACTTTTTCCTTAAGCTGAAGTGCACCTGCTTGCCAGAAAAAAGTGAAGCAGCACTCCTTGATGACAAGCACTCCCAAGTGAAGTTTTTTTTAAATCAAAGCACAGTACTTTACTGTGCTTAACCATACTACAAAACCAAGTCAGACCAAATTTCTAAAACATATGCATATATTCCACAGATCCAGAAGGCAATATCCCCAGAGGCTGATGGGAACTGGACTTTCCAGCAGAAGTGTGATCAGACCAAATGACCAGAGACGACAGAGCCCTGGTCCCACCATCCACAGAAGACAGTTGACATGTCCCAAGGGGATCTGACCACTTACTACCCACAATGATGAAAGCCCTTTTCACAACTGTAAATAAATACTGAGACATGGATGTTAAAATGAACATTAATATTTATATTTTAAAAAACCTTACATACATAACTTCAAACTGGTGGCATTTGACAAAGTATACTGAATTGTATTTTGGTTTTTTTAACTGAATTGCACTGTATTTGAAATAAAATAAAATACACTTTTAAAAAGTGCATACATTCCTTTTATTACAATTTGTCAAAATACTTAACTACACTGTATTTTTCTGAGGTACACTTTTAAAGAAAGAGAAAAGAGCTTGTAAACAAAGTGCAAACATGGTACAGGCTCCAGCCATGCAAGGTGATCAAATGGCAACCCCGGCTGATGATGGAGGACTCCATGCAGAACAGACTTGCAAGGAGGGTCTCACAGGGATCCAGGGAGGATTTCCTACCACACAAAATATATTTAATTAAATTACAACATGTATGATTTTGGAGGAAGTAGCCAGCATGTGTAGTAGCCTATTTTATGGAAGGGATACATGCATTTCTGTACTGTAAAGTGTCATGAAAAGCACTACAAATTGTTCTCATCACAATTATAATTACGGTAATAACCAAACCTCTGCTTCTGCAACCCTGTCTTTGTTGTCAGTTTGGGTCTAGCCCCACGCATGCCCGTATGGCTAACTTTAGCTCAGGGGTCCCCAAACTTTTTTTCTCTGGGGGCCACATTATCGCTCCTGACTGTGATCAGGGGCCGGGATCAATGTGGGCTGTATGCTAGGCTGCTGCCTGTTATAGCCATAGTTTCTAGCACAAAATAGTTCATCATTACAAGTGATTTGCAAAAGAAGTGAGTACTTCACATGTAAAAATAGCAAGGAAAGGTTAGAAAAATGAGTCACTGACATGAGTGAATGACAGTTTATGAGTGATAGATAGATACAATGTTTTTTTTTTTTTTTCTATGAGAATTGCTTCTTTGGGTCAGTGTAAATGGTGAGGTGCAGAGAGATGGAGGGCCGGTCAAAGGGGCATGGCGGGCCGCATCCGGCCCCCGGGCCTTAGTTTGGGGACCCCTGCTTTAGCTGTATCAGCTGGTGGTCTTTCAACTCGTGCTTTCGTTTGCAACTCATGCTTTCATGACATCAGCCCAGGGAATTTTATTTTTTTAGGGAAGTTTATATTTCTTCTAGCATTGAAAACAATAACGAACAACCATTGATTTACTTCCACTGGGAACAACACATTAGCTTTGACTACAAAACTTTGACCAAAGTATAGCAAGTTGGCTAATCACAGAAGGTGGATAACAGGATGTTTTACCAGCATCGGTTTCCATAGGCCTACATCCGTCAAGAGACAGAGACAGTTATGAGCATGCCATTAATTAGTAGTAATTAGTCTGCAATTCGTTTTTAATACAGCATTGATAGTTACTTAATAAACTACATAGGCCTACCTTTGGAGATATGTGTTGGTCCGCCGCCGCCTGTTCAAAAAAAAATCATTCCTCTCGCCTGCGAGAGACCAGTCTGACTGCGAGTCTGTGCGAACTGGACTCCCTGTGCGTACGTCATCCGCCGAGGTTTGCCGAAGATTCTAAACGGGCAGATTTGGATTTCGTTTCTCAGCAGATGCGCAAGTAGTCATACAAAAATGCGGATATAAGAATTATGGCGCTGTATGTTATAATATGAATACTACAATTATTATGTCCAAAACATTGTTTATCAATGACCAATTTTTTTTTATACTGTAATGTTGATCTTTAACCTTGACCTTGCCCTTTTAAGGACTATACTGACACTATACTGACACAAAATAATCATAGCAATATCAGCAAATAACTGCTCATACCATAATTGAGAATTTGTTTCTCATTTTTACAATGAAAGTCTATTGACATTCTTCAGAATAGCACATTTGACCTTGGCAATGACCTTTTAAGGTCACATTATCCTCATGTAATTGTCAGAAATGGTTTCCTCTCCAAAAAATGGTCAGAATTGATGTATGGCATGTGTATAAACAGTTTAAAAGTAAAAAACACAGGTTTTTGTCATAGGCGATGGCGACCATATTTGGCAGCCATATTGTGAAAAATCTGGCACTATGGTGGACAAGCACCTCCGTGATTTTTAATGTCTAGGAACCCACTAACTCAATTCCAGCGAGAAACGCCCTCAACTCAAAATTGCGAACGGGTCTACAGGGCTGGTCCTGGACTAATGTGCCTTTTTAATCACTATGTTCCATATGACAAGTCTTCAGTTCAAGAGAATAAGATGGTACAATTCACTTTACTTTCTGAGTCTTAATTTAAAAAAAAAACTTTTTTTTGTTTTGTTTAACTATCTTTGGCCATTTGGGGGCAGCAATTACAGTAGCCTACCTGACATAAAAATAGACATTGTGGAGTAGAGTTCCAAGCTCATTTGAGGTAGGCCTATTGATTTGTTTGAGAGAAGGCCTCACAATATAAACAGAGTAAATGAGACAAAATAAACCAAAGCTATTGGCTTTCTCTCTGTGACTCTCACAGTCACTTAATATGCCCGCGTCCATGGAGACTCATGACCGCATTAAAGGTGCTTGTCATAATAATCCAAACTTGTCCCTGAAGGCAAGCCTTCGGTCTTTTGATGAAGGTGAAACATACATGAAATATCTCTGTTAAGCACTTTGATTGTTCTTAAATTATCTTTGGCCATTTGGGGGCAGCAATTACAGTAGCCTACCTGACATGAAAATAGGCATTGCGGAGTAGAGTTCCAAGCTCATTTGAGGTATTGATTTATTTGAGAGAAGGCCTCACAATATACACAGAATAGAAGAGACAAAATAAAGCAAATCTATCGGCTTTCTCCCTTACTGTGATTCTCACAGTCATTCACTCTATCCCCGTCCGTGGAGACTCACGACAGCATTAAAGGCGCTCGCCATAATAATCCAAACCTGTCGCTGCTGAGCATTCAAAACAGATCCAGCCCTGTCGAAAGCTATCTTATTTTGGTTTCAGTTAGTAGAAGGCACACACCTCCAATACTGACTGACAGCAAGCATACAGGGCAAGTAGATAAGGTGTGTGTGTGTGTGTGTGTGTGTGTGTGTGTGTGTGTGTGTGTGTGTGTGTGTGTGTGTGTGTGTGTGTGTGTGTGTGTGTGTGTGTGTGTGTGTGTGTGTGTGTGTGTGTGTATGTCTGTGTATGTCTGTGTGTGTGTGTACAGTACATAGTGTGGAACGGAACACGAGATGCTGTGTGTGTGTGTGTGTGTGTGTGTGTGTGTGTGTCTGTGAGTGCGTGTGCGTGTGCGTGTGCGTGTGTCTATGTGTGTGTGTGTGTGTCTGTGTCTGTGTCTGTGTGTGTGCGTGCGTGTGTGTGTGTGTGTGTGTGTGTGTGTGTGTGTGTGTGTGTGTGTGTGTGTGTGTGTGTGTGTGTGTGTGTTTGTGTGTGTGTGTGTGTTGTCAATGACCAGCCAGGTGCTCTCCACTCTTCGTCTCTGGCCAGTGAAGCATGTCACAGCCACAGCTGAGGTCATGGGATCATACATTTGGCACACAGCAAATCAGCTGACTTCTCTCCTTCAGTTTCCTCCCTCCATATAAAACTGCACATTATGAAATATCTGATGGAAAGATGGCTGCCTCGACTCATAAATGAGGGGGGACCATTGGAAAGCTGTTCCCCAGTCAGCCTTGTATAGCTCTGTATTTATAATTTAGGAAGGCTTGAGAATAAGAAAAAATAAAATCTTACAAGTGGCATAAATCTGTCGTGATGGCCTTCAGCTAAAGCAAGAGTGGCATTAGTCGCATATGAAAACCAGTAAATGACGCCCCACATCATAATTGGCAGAGATCGCATTCCTTCAGTGCAGAGCCTAACATCAGAGCCCCCTCTAACACTCATGCCACTCGTTAGTTATTCGTTAAATTTTACTCTTCAATCACTGTCCAGGGGCCTCTGTTGGACTTTGATATACTGTAGTGCAGTGCAGTACCCATCTTAGTTTCTAACCAAATCATTTGGGCGATGGGTGTGCTTTGAATCCTCCATCCTGCATTCTCTTATTCACAGTTCCAGCAGTACTTTGCAATTAACGTGGTGCCTTTTTCAGTGCACTTGCCTCCATTTCAATGTTTTAATATCATCTTACAGCATTCATCAAGCCCCAGTAATTGTCCTATTCTTTCATTATGTTCCCCCCACCCCCGCACACACGCACGCGCTTGCACGCACGCACACACACACACACTAGTAGTTTATAGTCCTAGCAGCATTCAGTTATGAAACATCCCTGACTGAACTTTAAAAAGCACTAACAAATGCACCTCAGCTACACAACAAAATTGAGTTTGGTCTCAAATACAGTTACGTATTAGCTATTGAGTCATTTTCTAAGATACATAGACAATTCGGAAGGTCTTACTAGGGATATTTCAGTGTTATGGGTCACTTTGTGACAGGATATGGGGTGAAAATACATGCTTCTTTGGCAGTTTATTGATGGGAGCTGTCAGGTCTTCTTTTGGGTGGTTTATAGGATGATATCCTGTCAAATGTTTGTTTTTCGTCTGTCTCTTTTCTTTGGCTGAACAAAGGTGATCTGTAGAGACTGTTGTTGTTGACGTGAATACCTTGAAATAAATGGAAAAAAGTTTTGTGTCTGTCTGTCTGTCAAGGCCTAGCAGAGCTGCACCCACAGAATACAAAATACAGTACTGCAAACATTTCAATTAAACCAAGCAGCAAGACATCATTGCAGCTAAAAATGTGCCATTATGTGATTTGGGCATCAAGTAATGAGTAAAGCAGGGGTGCGTTTCCGCAATGTTAGCTTTGAACTACAGATGTACTTTGTAGTTATCTACTTACTTCAAGGCGAAATCCGTGCATTTCTCGAAACCTTACTATTTCCACAGTAAGCCAAAAGTAGTGCGGCCACTTTCCTGAGTCCACACCGCTACTTACTTTCTTGGCATTGCAGTGCGTGACCAAAGAAGCAACAAGAGATAAGCATGATTGCTGAGTCATGATTCAGCTGTTTCCTCCTAAATTCAGTGCGTGAAGTAGAAAGCAATAGTGTACAACCACCACCAGCACATTTGATTGGATGTCACGACACCGTGACTCCGCTGTTTCCTCCACAACACACCTTGTAATTTCTTTGTGAAAAAACACGGCCGTGGCATTACAATCTGACACCGTCCGCACCAATAATGCAGTATTATCTGCATGCCGATTGGATTTTGTTTCATTCCGAGGTGTAATTTGTAAAATATTTGGACAATAAAGTTGTGGTTACTCCCAAAAAATCGCCTGTTGAAGTGTCATATCTCTAAATTTTTTTCGCGCGGATTTCAGTACATAGCCTAGTGGTATTCACGCTTGCATCCCAATGGGAAAACAGAAGTCACGCCGGTTCGAATCCACATGGTTGCAGTGCCACAATTTTGGAAATATCTGGCAGAAATAGATCATTTATGTTGTGCATTACCAACACACACGTGCAGCCAAGGGAAAATGTGTTACACTGTAGGGTCCAAAACACGATTTCACGAGTTGTTGTCAACATGCTGCACACTGGTTTCGAACCTGCGTGGCTCGCGTCATCCCATTGATAGGCAAGCGTAAATACCCCTAGGCTATGAAATGAAATTCGCGCCAAAAAAATTTAAGTACTTGACACGTCAGGCAGTGCATTTCCGGGAGTAACCAATACTTTCTTATCTAAATATCTCACAAATTACACATCGAAATGAGACGCAATTCAATCGGTATACAGCTAAAAGTATATTATTAGTCTGGGATTCATCAGATTCCAAGGATATGACGGTTTTTTTCACGAACAAATGACATGACGTGAATTTGTGTTCTGAACACTCTCGCAGCTGTATCATCACTTTGTGTGCATGTCGATTGATTTTCATCGCTTTTGCACCACAGGATTAAAAGATATTGACACATTTGTGGTCAAATATGTACTACAAGTTTAGCTAATGGGTGGAGTCACACTCTGAAGTAGACTAGCGCTGTGTGTTACTTGGGGTGGCTGAGGTGATGTCTGGACTCAATGGATCTACTCCAGCTGTACTTCAACTTCATTGTCGAGATACGGATAGGAGGCGCCTCACTTTCAAAGTCACCACTACTTCAGAGTGCACATTACTCCGAGCAGTAGTTACTTTGTGTGCTAACGTTCGAGACACAGGAGTTAGCAACTTTTATAGTATCTACTCTGCAAAGTTGCTAACCGACTAGCTACTTCGCCTTTGAGAAATCTACCCCAGCTTTGTGGAGAGTGGTACTGTACAAAGCCATGTCACATGATGTCATTGGGAAACTGGGGTTAATATCGATTAAAACAAAACCAACAACAATGTGATAAATATGTTCAGCATAATACAGTAGCCTACCTTCATAAATATTTCCAAGCCCGCAGCATCCTTTGACAGCAACAATTCTGAATGTCCACACTTTGAGTTCTTCTTTGCTTTCCAAGGGCAACAGATGGCATGCTGTATCACAAACAGTATCCTGGGACCTAGCAGAAAGAAGAAGAACCTTCTGTTGAACCCCAGTTGATCCACTGAACACCACACAGAAGAAATGTAGCAGAATGAACGGAGAATCCATCAAGAGCAGTAGACCTTTCTGTATGACCTCTCAAACTGTATCCTCTAACCCTAGCAGAAAGTACAACCTTTGGTTGAGCCCTTGCTAATACACTGGACACCACACAGGAGAAGGAGAATTTGGCAAGGGTAGTAGACTGTATCTTGGATCTCAAACTGTATCTTGTGACCAAAGCAGATGGAAGAACCTTTGGTGTGATCTAGCCCCAGTTGATCCATGTACACACCACAAGAAGAAGAGGATAGAAGAAGGTATGGTCATATCTCAAACCTTGTCCTCTAACCCTTAACAGAAAGAACAACAACCTTTCATGGAGCCCCCTGCTGATCCAATGGACACCACACAGAAGAGGCTGAAGAAGAGAAGAGAAGGAAGGGTGAATCCTTAGGAGAGCCACCATGGCAAACTGCCATACCAAGATGTCAAATTAGCAGGCACATGCACTGCTCCTTTTGAAGAAAAAGTGTGTGTGTGTGTGTGTGTGTGTGTGTGTGCGTGCGTGCGTGCGCGCGTGCGTGCATGCGTTTGTTTGCTTGTTTTGATTAGATTCCCTTTAGCTTTTGCTTTTAGCATTAGCTATTTTTCCTGGGGTCTTTTCAACTAATCATTGACAATTACAAATATCAGCCACTTCGAGTGGCGGCAAAACATACAGTAACATAGGTTACATGATATTCTGGTCCTTCTAATCAACCATTAACAAATATCAGGTAGTAAACATGACATGTCTGCTACATCAGGAAAGAAACAACAAAAATGTAATAATACAACAAGAAAATACAACAAACACAACCGACACATAGGTGTGTTCCTCTTAAATTATGACTGTATGTTACAAAACACAATAACACAAGAGACAGACAGCACAATAAAAGGGAGAAGAGAAAGAGACAGCTACACTACACAAAGCTGATATTCATATAATAATTTGTATTTGCACTTTGAAGGCATGAATATCTAGCTGCGTGTGTGCGCGTCCGTGTGTGCGTGCGTCCGTGCCTGCGTGCCAGGGATGGAAATAAGCACCCGTCCACCTGCCAATGACGGATACATTTCAGTGGTGACTGGTAAACTTTTCAACCCACCAGTCACTTTTACTGGTAAAAACAGTGAATGACTGGTCGATTTTGACATCTACCTGCCATCGTGACTGGTGGGGAAAAAACTTAAGTTCCACCCCTGCTGCGTGTGTGTATGCATGCGTTTATAGTTGGGTGTGTGCCTGCCTGAGCACATGCCTGTGTGCGTGAGGTGTTTGTTCGACAGCACCTCCACCAAACCATTGTAACCCTCACCTCACAGGTGTGTGTGTGTGTGTGTGTGTGTGTGTGTGTGTGTGTGTGTGTGTGTGTGTGTGTGTGTGTGTGTGTGTGTGTGTGTGTGTGTGTGTGTGTGTGTGTGTATTTGTTGGACAACCCTTCCACCAAACCCTCGTGATTCACATCTTGAAGCACAAAGGCTGGTAAGCTTATGGTGGCTTTGTATGAGAAGGTTAGAAAAGATCTGCCCAAAGCAGAAAGTCCACAGGATTTTTTTTTTCCATTTTTTTCTTATTCCGCCGAAATACATCTCAAAGCCAGACATCTTCTCACAAACATTTCTCTGCCGTATATCTCTCTCTGTGTTGTTTGTCTGCCTTAATCCAGTTTCCTCTGCAGATTGGATTTGGGTCTGCTTCCTCCGAGCCCCCTGGAGTCACAGGCGAGCATTACTTTTCCTCACAAGTTTTCATACAATCCACTGCTGGAAACTCACACTGAGCGTAGCTTGGCTTATTATAAATTAGATTTAGCCAGTAATACTCAGGATGCCCTCTAAATTACATGAGATATTCAAACTATTTTGTAAACATTTTTTGTTTGTACTGTGTAATGAGTTGTTGGCGATTTCAATTGCCAAGTACAAACATTGATAATAGACTACATGTATGCATGTATGCATGCATGTATACTGCACGGTGTACAGTAGGCCTATCTGGATGAGTATCTGATAGCAGCATTTGTCTTGACAAGCCCTTAAAGGGACACTGTGTGAGATTTTTAGTTGTTACTTTAGTTGTTTTGTTGTTTAGTTATTTCCAGAAGTCATGCTGCCCATTCACTAATGTTACCTTTTTCATGAATACTTACCACCAGCATCAAATTCTAAGTATTCATTATGACTGGAAAAATTGCACTTTTCATACATGAAAAGGGGGATCTTCTCCATGGTCCGCCATTTTGAATTTCCAAAAATAGCCATTTTTAGCTGCAAAAATGATTGTACTTGGACCATACTAGAAAATATTGCTTATTCCTTAGTAAACTTTCATGTAAAGATCAAATTTGGCAATTTGTTGACCATTTCCTGCACAGTGTCCCTTAAATGATTCTACAATCTCAATATTGATGTATTCTCCTAGTTCGTAATGTTTAAACATAGGCCTACTGATATGCTTTAATTATGAATGACAGTGTGACTCATTGCCTGAATGACTACCAACTGCCCATGGCAAGTGAAGACTGACAAACCTTTCTTAGGTGGACATATAGACATAAATTATGAATATGATGAAGGTCCTTTATGAAGATGAAATGGTTATGGCCATTTGCTTAAGTAGTGTCTAGGTCTACCATTGCTAGCCTGATTATCATCAACTTTCAAATCTCTTCGTGAATTGGTCTGACCAAGAGCACAACAATTAACATTTCCCAAACCGCATGATTGACCAGCCTCCCTTGGTTTGCTAATGGTTGTTTGCTTCACGACAAAGTGGGAGGAGTTCCCGTTTTTTCGGGAGCTCAGAAAGTACTTGCATTGCTCTTGACCTGACTAGTGGCAACGCTGAAGGTGTTGCGTCCCTAGGAGGGCAAGGCCTATACCATTGCTGCTCAGGGATTTTCTGGAAAGAGCCACCAATTGAGAAACCAAATAAGGGAATGGGATAACACATTAGCCTACATCATGTCCTCTCTTGACAAATGCATATACTCTACATAGTGTTTTTGCTCATGTAATAGGTCTTCGATGATTATTTTGTTCATAATATAGCGCGGTAGATTTTTTCCAAAATGTTTTTATTGTATTAAACCAACATGATCTCCAAAAATTCCGTGCTCCTGGACACGGATGTTAATAACACAAAATCTGTGTCCAGAGCACGGATTTTGCCAAAATTCTGTGCTCCTGGACACAGAATTATTTTCCGTGCACCTGGACACGGAATTGTTTGAAGTGCTTTCTATAGGCTATTTCCACAGTCTTGTGTTTTCTCAGGATTTTTCTAATTTCAAATATTTTGTCTAAAAAAAAACCATTTCTTACTGACAGGTTAGGGTTAGGGATTGTTTTGGTCTGGGCACAGCTAGTTTTCTTTCATTCATTATATGAGTTTGATAGCCTAGCAACCAACTGGAAAAGGTATTTCTCAAAAATATGTCTTTAATGACAGGTTAAGGATAGGGAATGTTTTGGTCAGGGCACAACTTAAATTGCTATAGAATTATTTTGTTTAGGATTAGAATTTGGTATGTATTTTCTAATGATAGAGTTAAAACAGTGCTGTGGTAATAGCCTATAGGAAGCACTTCCGTGTGCCCATCACGGAAAACAATTCCGTGTCCAGCAGCACGGAAAACAATTCCGTGTCCAGGAGCACGGAATTTTGGCAAAATCCGTGCTCCTGGACACGGATTTCGTGTCCTTAACCCTATCGCGCCGGACGCATCATATTTGATGCATCAAATTCAAAGCCCTCTCCACGCTGACACACAAAAAAATAGATCTCAAAAACATCCTGCGTGTCATTTCCAAACGTCCTGCAGTACACGGAAACCGCCACAAGAGAGCAGCGGTCAACAAGAAGTTGATCACAGCTCGGCGAAAAATGCAAAAATGGAGTAGAAGCGGTTTCCCTGACCGACGCTGAGATATCGTCAAATTGCAAAAGGTTTGTGTACAAATTTCCGAAATATAACTCTACATCCTTTAATTTGAACACATGCTTTGTGCAATTAATCAAGGAAGAGTTTATATTTTTACACCGTGTTGCAGAGAGATCGTGCTAAAACTGATGAAACAAATAAGCACTATCCGGCGGTGGCAGGAAGTCAGCCATCAATGCATTTGCTCCATAGGGAAACTTACAAAGCATACCACGACGATCGTTTAACAAAACACACAAGTTGTTTTACTTCAAGACAAAGATATTGCCTTAAGAAACAGGTTTTACTTGCAATTTTGAAAATGTAATGCAAAATGTTGAAATTATGATCTCGTAAAAAAATGCATTGAAGTGAATGGAGAAATGGTCCAATTGTAGTAATGGACCCATATATTCAAATTACACATCAAAAATGAATAATGATCTATATTACACTCATAAATAGGTTGCTAAGCATTTTATCAGCTATGTTTTTACATAGATTTAAAAAAATTACCCAACCAGGCTGTGGGAAATGTAAAATATGGTCCTGCTAAAACAAGGATAGGCTTAAAAAAAATGGCAGGATCTCACTAAATATTTAAAGATAATCCTCAAATTAAATTGTTTGACTTAAATAAAAAAAAAGTTGTAAATGCATTCAAAGTCATTTTTCAATGGTCATGAAATTGGAATTTTCATTCCTTTAAAGCCTGATGCATCATATATGATGCATTAAATATCTCAGTGACCTTAACCAAAAAAAAGGGACCAATATTGAAGCAAATTCCAAAAAAATAGAATTTTCTCTCATTGCTTTCATGGTTCTGGTCTCACAGGGTTAACATCCGTATCCAGGAGCACAGAATTTTTGGAGATCAGGCTGATTAAACATAATCAACAACTCTCATCTATATTTTAAAGAAATGTTATTTTGACATCAACTTGTGCTCTTTATATCATTTCTATGTTTGTGCTTCTTTCCTTTCTGCCATATACTCCTACTATATTGGCATATCAGTCATGTGGCATTTTACCATCTCTATCACTGTCTCTCTCTCAAATGACCCAGGCAGGACGCAAGCCCAGGTTGCCAGGGGCATGCATGTGGGGTGGGGGGTGGGGGGTAATGTGCTGCGCCACAGTGCCCCCCGTAAACTCTGTATGTTAACCTATTCTATAATCCTATCCTATAGTCTTATAGTAACCTAAACTTAACTTAACTGAATTTAAATACGTAACTTATATCTTTATAACTGTCCACTGTCCGTGCAGGGTTAATGGAGTTGGAAAGATACAATTCACAGGCACTGATGAATGGATGAAGTGATCATCCCATAGTCTGTGGGACAGCTATCATCTTAAATCAAATATTTACTTTCAAGACACTAAAAAAACCCGGACACAATCATTACTGCTGGTAAACAACAATTTCAACTTGGAGCCTAATCAAGGATGGGATGTCAGGCATCTGATTGAGCTCAGGCAAGTAGGCTGCCCATTGTCCTCCAATGTGATAAATACATGAAATAAAAAAAATACTTGCCTTGAAGACAGAGGTGCTTAGAGCTGTATTTGTTGAACATTTTTCCACGCCTGGGATAACATCCAGAGCGTCTCTTTTCTTCGTTATTCTTATCAGCTTTTAGCAAGCACACACACTGCAACACGACAAATGATGAATTAACAAAGTGATCGGAATACATTAAACGGTCTGTTAGCATAAATGATTGTCTGTGTGCTTTCATGTCCTCTCGCCTTTGTGCGGAGAAGGCGAGCCTTGAGTTTCTTGATGAAGATGAAGCGCACATGAAAGAAGAAGCATTTTGTCTATTCATTTCTGTTCTTCCTTTTGGTGTTTTTTTCTGTCTCATGATTACTGGCACTCAGAGAGCTGTTTGTACGATTTCATCTTGCTTTTCAATTTTAAATAGAGGAGCAGAACCGCACAAGGGGTTTCTCAAAGGCGACTCGAGCGAGATTAATCAGAATAAAATGCTTTATGCTTTTGTGCACAAGTGGATACCCATGGTGTCCATTTATTTGTTCCTATTTACTGAGTCTATTGCTCCTTTAAAATGAACACTACTCTCAGATAGAAAGATATGTATACATATGATCAAATTGAAGGAATACAGTATCATCCACTGCACTGAAACACATTGCAGTTTTTTTCCCATCTGTCCAGAGGCATTGAAAGAAAGTGTGCATTTCCACCCAAAACCATTTTGTAACAGATAGACTTTCAAGTCAGAAATTGAATGAA
This sequence comes from Engraulis encrasicolus, assembly GCF_034702125.1. Classification (NCBI taxonomy): domain Eukaryota; kingdom Metazoa; phylum Chordata; class Actinopteri; order Clupeiformes; family Engraulidae; genus Engraulis; species Engraulis encrasicolus. The sequence goes on along the minus strand of NC_085868.1, from coordinate 13,432,558 downwards.
CAGCTAAATCGCAGAGGAAATATACAGTTCCAAAGATAAAGGGACAAGATAGGAATATCGGGCGCTGAAACAGAGGAACACTCTCTGGGGTAGACGGGTCTGGTGGAGGCATTGCAAGAATAATGGCAAGGCAAGGCATCCAACCTAGCACAAGAAAATATATTTTTCAATATATCACACTACAAAATATAGTGTAGTAATATATGATATTATAGCCTATAATGTATTTAACCCCTTAATGCACGCCGTACCTTCAGTGGCACACTGTAATAGTCATTGAAATGTAACTACTACAATACTATGACACAACAACACAGGCCCTTCAGTAATGCACCACGGTTTGGTCATTACCATACTGGTAACAGCAAATGTATAAAGCCGCATCTTAAGGGGATATGATATACTACACATGATGGTACTTGGCAGTATTTGCACATCATATGTTGATGGTGGTGCTCTAGTGGAGTGGAGTTAAGTGAGAGATGCCATAGTGTTAGAGGCAGGTTAGAAAGAAAAGAACGTCCTGCCATGTTCAGTATTTGTTCCAGCCAGTTCCCTGAAACAGCTGATTCTTATCAGTGCACCTATTCAGACAGGTAGATGAGGTAATTTGCGTAATTTGTTCTTGAGAGCACAGCCAGATGGAATACAGTACAGTAGGCCTACATGGCAGGACTTTTGCTTTTTTAATCCTGGTTTGTTTGCCTGTGCAGGTATATGTTTACATAATTAATAAATTAAAAGTTTTAATTGTATTTTACAACATTTTGTTTCATTATTGACATTGTGAAACACTTTGGGCAGTGTATACTGTGTAAAAGCCTTTATGAACAACACTTTTATCATAATCAGTCGTTAATAATGACCCAACATACCCAAATACAAAGTAAATTATGAAGGTATTAATACATACTATGCATTTCTGATCGCTGTGAGTGTGTCTGTAACACCTGCTCTATATCCACTGGCACTTTTAGAGGATACACACAATGAGAGGGAGGGGGAGAGAAGGACAAAACAAACAAAAAAATGAAAACGGCTCTCAAAAAAAAAATCCCAAAACGACTCCCGTTGCAGAGCCGGTTCCTGTCGTTCACCTCAAAGAGTCGGCTCTTAGAGCAGAACGGTTCGCGACCGACACATCACTACTGCTGAGGGTGACCAACACAGCACAAAAGATAATTGGCTGCTGCCACCTGCCTCCCATAACCTGCCTCTAAAAACTGTCAGAATACTGAACTCGTACTTGCACTAAGGACAGTGTTCATCTAGATGACTCTGTGATACTGTACCTCTACCACATAGCATTCTGCAGGCCCGTCACTAGGTTTGAGAGACAGGGGGGGCTTAGCCCCATATGAAGAAAATGTGCGCACGCAGCGCGCGCCGAAATTTTTTCCGCTCACCTGCTAAGGTTTTGTCTATAAATTCATTATTTTAAGAGCAAAGAAATCCCGCACACTGTCCATTCGGTCATCCGACCTTCTTCATGTTGTATTAAAGTTTGTTGGTGGAATGGACAGTGTGCAGGATTTCTTTACACTCGAATGACAACCCTACTGGGATAATATCCTACGCACCTGCCCACCTACAGAGGTGTGCAAAAGCGTCTTCTTGAACAATTATTTTAGGAGCACCATACCGATTTTTAAACACTAGTTACAGTGAAAAAAAAATCACATTTTAATGAACATTCCTTATATGTAAGCTAAAGAAAACATTACAAAATGTTTCAACTGATGAATATTATGTACATAAGTTGAAATGATTAGATAAAAATGCAGAGAGCATAATTTACACAAGGACTAGGGACTTTAAGGAGTTACTAACTGCGCGTCTCCAGGAGAAGCAGTGGTCAGGAAGCGATTTATTCAAACAGGTTCCTTACTTGGAAAACTATGCATCCCCGGCAGATATTAGATCATTTTTCCTCCATTAGTAGCTATTTTAATCAGTTCATGTGTGTTTTCAAACTGTTAAGACAAATATTAAAGCTCAACTATAATTTCAAGACAATGTCAAATGGATTTATTACACGGGTATTGTGAGTGAACATTTTTACTTTCGGTCGGAAGATTTCATCCGTGTAAGTAATTACACTTTTCTCGAGGTGTTAGTCACAAAGCACAATCCTCTACCTGTTTCCCCCCTGCATAACATATTGCTGTGCAGTGTGCACCCTGCTTTTATTGCTGTGCAGTAAAAGTGGCATTAAACAACAAATAAGCAAACTTGTATTCAGATTAACTTGCCTTCTTGGTGGTTCGGATTCAGTGCTTTACTGCATTTGTTTTTGAAAAAATGTATTAAAAAAAAATGTTTTTAAAAATATTTTTTGCAAAATCGTTAAAGGGGGGGCTAATACAAATGTAGGGGGGCTAAAGCCCCCCTAAAATAGGCCTAACGACGGCCCTGGCATTCTGCCTGCCTACCACCTGGACTCTTGCATTGGAGATGTTTGCACTAACTTGGACTTACTGCACCTTATGCGTGCTGCTCTTCCGGATTACCTCCGCAGCTCACTTGGATTACTGGCCACTTGGATTACTGGCCACTTTGATTACTGGCCACTTTCTTGCACTGGCCCTTGCCCACCCGTTGTGCTGCTGACCACTTGGACTGAACACGTTATAGAGTAGACTGTTCTATGTTGCCTTTTGTCTGTCTGTCTGTCTGTCTGCGTACACACTTACTCTAGTCTGTGTTATCTGTTGCCTAACTATCTGTTTGCACCACGACCGCTTACAGCTTTGGTTGGGCCCAGGGCAAGCTCATCTGAAAGGGCCTCCCTCCCCAATTGTACATTGTATCTCAATGTGATGAGGACCCAATTTTGGGCCCCTTCTCTCCCTGGCCCCGGGACAACTACCGTCTTTGCCCCCCATTAATTAATTAAACATTAATGTCTACTGTGGCCCACCAGGAATAAGGTGGATAGACAACAGTGATTCCACAGGGCTAAACTCAGTGGTGTGTTATTAACCCAAGATGTGTGATTGACAAGAACAAGAATCGAACTAATGATGCCAGTTTTTACCTCAGGTAAACATTTTTAATGGCAGCCAGACAAGTGGGATATTGGTCTTACAGTTATTGACATAGCACACCTCAATTATACCTGTGTTAGCTGGACGCTGTCATACATTATTCTTTACATAGTCTCTTAATGCACGCCGTACCTCCTGAGGCACAATAGATATTGAAAGTTAACTACTATAGTACTACACTACTATGACAGTGCACGGGGCCCTTAGTTATACATTACGACTTGGTCATTGCCATTCTTGTAACAGATAATTTATAATGCCGTGTCTTAAGGGGTTAATGTACCTGAGGTAATGCTGTGCTAGCTCACCACTCAGGGCTCGAACTCACAACCTACCAGTCAACGCTCCAGTTCGGCATGGGAGCCACAGCACCACTGAGCTAAAGTTCCGGACCGATAGCTCAGCGCAACCGATACTGTATGAGAGGGAGGTTAACTAGCATTCTACCAGTGAACTCTGAACTCGTGGGCATACGATACATTAACATAGGCTAATTAACTTTTAAAAAATGGTTGAAGGTAATGACTGCAGTGCAATTTCATAAAGAAACGGAGGGTATGATGGTAGTTTAAATGACAGATATATTTATTTTTCTGAGTTTCTTGTAGGTAACGTTGAGAAGCTGTCATCTTTTGTAGCTTACAACACATTTTTTGGGTTATGAACATGTTAAAAACTATTTATGATTCTCTGATGTTAAGAAACTAGCTCTATGAAACATCTCTATCAAATTCCTCGGCCTAACCGACCAAAGCATCCATGAAATCTCCTTTGTCAGTGAAAGACTCCTCGTGCTTTCAACCTTCATGTTGCACTTTGAGTTTCTAAAGACGATGTTTGAATAGCAGACCGTAAACAAACCGGCACTGCAGTTCCAACATTAATGCATGCTAACATAACATTTTGATTTCCCTGCCGTGCTTACCTCCATTACATCTCCTTCTGATCCTAAGTCACCTTGTCACAGAGATTGCTGAGATTGTGCCAGGGGGGTTGTACTATGGCTGTGATATATGTGTATGGTATGTCCTGATTCCCATTGCTATCAACCGTCTGTGGGGACCATACACAATGGGGGGATTTTCAAGCTGGCCTTTTGCTTATCAGAGAGGAAGAATGGAGAAGTCACTCTGGATTATGTGGCTGGAAAAGCCCCTGAAGGCTTCCATTCATGCGGTGAATAAGCGCCATGAGTGCGGAGACCTGCGTTATTGACCCTGCTGCCAGGATGAGAAACTAGCGCTCGCCTTTTATTTCTGCCTGACATCCATGCGGTGCGGTGCAGTGTGGTGCAATGTGATGCGGTAGGCTGCACAGACATGGTGGTGTTCGGGCGGAAAATGTGGACGTGTTCACCGCCAGTGCCTACTGGTTCTCTCACCACCTCCTCATCAGTCTCCTCATAGCCAGACAGACAGACAGCAGACGAGTTTGGCAAGCTATCGAAACTTACATCAAAGCATTAGGGCTTTTTGACAGACGACTAAGCCATACCTTGTCAGCAATTTACAATGCCAGTCTGGTGCCTTGGTGAGATCGTATATACTGTACAGTATGTGTATGTGTAGATTTTCATCTGAAGGATTTTTTACATTTGCTTTCACATTTTGATTCAGAAGATATTCCACCAGGTGAAGAGAATTAGTGCCACTTGAAATAGTGATTACTTTCCAGGCAAGTGAAGCACTTTGACTTCACTCTGTGCAATGCATACTTGCTGGGTATCTCCACGGAAACTATTGTGTCTACTTGGGAATGGATCCCAGAAGCAACAGCAGCAGTAGACATGCACTGTGATGCAGCAGAGATCCGAATGCACTATAGAGATAGAGAAATAAAAATACACAAAGTGGCATTTCAGATGCATTGGGGACTATAGAAAAACATATCTCCCTCTCTGTTACTGTTATAGGTTTATTCAAGTTCCTATCATATTTATTACTATGGTGTTTCTCGGAATAGTGATGGTTTTCTTTTTTGTTATGCCTTAGTTAATCACATTAGACACCAGTAACAGACATGCAAGGTCAACTAAATAATGTTCTTTGATAATATTAGCTCAGAAATGGCTGACTCATTTGGGACAGTTCCGGCCAGATATTTCAGTAGCCTCCTTGGGGATAATGTGACCCAACTCAGTAAACTAAGTGGAGAGAAGTACAGTATGCTGCTGAAATTATCCTGTAAATAAATCTTTGTCCAAGTGTCCATGGACATTGATATCAGCTAACTTCTTGTATGTATGTACATTTGGGAATTAGGCAAGGGAATAAGGCTGACAGCCTTATACGTGAACCTCATTCCGATGTTATTTACTTTTGGACTCGCACAAAACTACTCATGCAATTAACCCACCATGACACACATATGCAAATCAGGACTTAAGATTTATTTATTTTCTGCGAAGATTTTGAACAAGGTGCTCATCCGCCGCAGTGCCATTTGCCACAGAGCAAGCGCGGAAACCAGCCGAGAGGCAAGCAGCACAAAGGGATGATGATTCAGATGCAGGGATTTGTCTCTGTGAAAGAGGAGATGAGAACGGGGCTGAATGCAGAGGAGGCACTGTAAGTGTCCGGAAATAATTGGCCTGCTTGCTGGGCTAACATTGATGGGAGACGAAGCGTTTATAATGCTTTCAGGTGTGAACGCTATGATCTTCCGGGTTTGTTTTTTCCTGTTTTTTTTTTTTTTTTAAATCCATCTTCCTTCATTTCATTCATTCCTCTCATTCACATTCTGGATGAAGTGTGCAGACTTTTGAAATGAAGTAGATTCCAAATTACACACCGGGGGAGTTGAGGCTGAGGGAACACATGCAGCCCGGTGACCTAGACGGAAAAGGGGGATGTGAAGATGGAGGGAGACCAATTTCAGGCAGAAGAAGACAAACACACAGAGAGGCGAGCTAATAAACATCCGTGATTCAGGGGCCTCAGAGGCCTCTGCATTGAGGAAAACAAAAAAGGGGGCATTTAAACATGGATGAAAAAGGCTCTGAAGTTGAAATCCAATTAACAATAAAGTCATGGGAAAGCAGGCGGTGGTTTTGAGAGTGGAAACTGAGGATGGGCACTGATTTCAATCTCGACATGTCTCAAATGGTAGCCTAACTATTGGAACTACAAAGCTCTGGCAGGATGGGTCTGGCCAATCGGCTGAACTTCTCAGAGGGTGGGTTTAGCTCTAAACCATGTCTATTGAATGCCTCTGTATGCTACTGGTCAAAGCCACAATAAATTAGACCAGTCTTTCCCCTGACTTTGCTACCACGGTAAGTGGAAAATATGTAACTTATCGAAGCCAGTAGGTAACAAAGACAAAATGTTGCTTCTTTATATCAATTCTTCCATGGCTGTTTTTTTGCCGCTGATGATGTGTCATGATGGTCACGATAGGCCGCCATTGCCTTAGACTCATCTCAATCATGCTGTTGGACACCCTGTATTTTTATTGGCATTACAACACTGACAGGATTTAAGAGATATACTGCATAACCAGTTTGGCCACACTGACTTTGTAGTGAAATTTGGTACAGCATCAAAGAAAGTATGGGCGAGCCCAGTCATATAAACCACTAAAATCTCGTATCGGTGTCAGATGTAAACTCAACTGACTGCCCCTGACCCTGTACCAATCTACATCCGTCACAAGATAAGGTGCATGCAGTGAATTCATCATATTAGGCAGATAACCAGAGCTCGGAAGATGGTATCACAGAGGAATAACTCAGGTGAAGGAAAAAGTGCCTTTGAATTCTGAACAAACTCATCTAACTACTTAGTACGTCACTATAAGCAATGCCCTCCAGAAACATGTAACTATGGTGCCAGATGGCTTAGAATCTCTGACGTATGGGGCACCTAAGTCACGCCTTTCTCCTTCCGAGTTGTGGGGCTGTAGCTCTCAAAATTTTGAATGGTAGTAAATGGAGCGAGTCAAGCTAAATCCTCATCCCGTTTGGCATGTGCTCCGGATTTCACATATGATGGCAGTGAATTTTAAAGGTTTGGATTTCCGCCGTAAGACCACTCATTTTCGGCACGCAAGAAAGGTTATTTTAGCTTTTGCTAAAAGACTGTGTTAGAGACTAACACAAAACTGTGTTAGAGACTACAACGTGCGCCTCGCATATTTGACGTGAACCGAGGCACAGCCAACCCTGCCGCTGCACCGCGGCTGAAGTGGCTGCACGTCGGACATGTGACTTTTGTTGTGTAGTGCAAATAATCATATATTTTTTCACGCACAAAACTCAAAAAACGCTTGCCAAGTGAAGTCAAGAAACACACTATTGGTTATTTTTAAATCTGAGGTACAGCATATGTGTGATCAACGGAGGAATGCAAGGTGGATCGGAAAATAGCTTTGATCAGTCCATTGAAGTCCAGTCAAATGTTTTGGCTCTCCCAGCCCCATGAGCTGCCCGAAAGGGGTGGAGACTTAGGTGTCCCATTCAGCCAGGCATCTTGAAATATATCTATGGTACTAAACCAAAAGGTCTTGTCAAGACGGTTGTTAAAATATTCCAAAAATGAAAGTAACCAGCCTTAAAGCAACACTCCGTTTTTTTTGACACAGGACTTCATTTCCGAGTCAACCAGAGTGTTAGAAGTGTGTCTAGATCGTTTTTTTGAAATTCCATGCAGTCATTGTAAAACCACAGGTCGATGTTGCTAAGCTAGCGCAAGTGATCCACTTTTGTTAGCATGACCCAAAAAAGCAGTCTTAACAAGTTCAATAAACACTCAAAGCACGTCAATTACTTCGCCAGGCTATGGACACAAATACCCACGTTGATAGAGAGATTTAGGGAGTAAACCAACCTTAGAATTACATTGTTCACCCGCAGCAATTTGTACTTCCTGATTTGGCAGTCGCGGACTGATATCTAACACCAATGTCACCAGTTCTCACTGTCAAGTTTGTTTTGAGCGCAACTGTCTGCTAGAATGATCAGACGAGCCCTGATCATAAAAAAAGAATGGCAATGTTCGGAGAACCCGACGCTTTTGATGACGAGGACGAGCAAATTCAGAAGCACATCTGTATGAGTCGGAATATACTGCATTAGAGTTGAGATGGATTTGAAAAGGTCCGAACGAGAGCGCGCATCTGTATGAGGCAGCCACTGAAACTGTAGCAGAAAGCCGGAACAGAATAACAACAGGGGATTGGTGTCGTGTGTGTCAGTGCCGAAATTGCAAGGCATTGGTGATGGAAGAAGGATGTTTTTGCTGCCGAGTTTGGACTTAGTTTCCCCAGATGCAAGAGATGGAGATTGCATCGTTCCATGTAGCCAAGTCTATGCTGGCACAGCACATCTCGAGATGTGTGCATTACGGAGCACCAGGACTTGTATCTCAATCATGGAGTGCTAGAAACATTCTTCTCAGTCGAGAAAAAATAGGCTACCTGGACCTGCTGGACCCAATGGCCAGTTGTCAATGCGGTAAGTTATCAAAACATTTTGTGAGTTGTTCCCTAGTTGAAGAACGAAGCTGCCGCGTAAGTTTAGGTAAACAGTGTAACTATTGCAATGAAGGCACACCAGCCATAGCACGTAAAGCACAGCAAAAGTTTTTGGTAACGTTAGCTAAATCATCATCAGTAAACACTGCTACAGTGACAGCAGCAGAATGCCTGTGTAAGCTTGTAGGACAAATGTGATCTTCGGAGACTGTTGGTATTACAGTGGCTGTGTCACACCAGGGATTGGGAAGGTGAATGGCACCGCAGATGTTTTCAGACTTTTCTTTGCGGCTATTCTGATTGACTTTATGAAGTCGTCAGGGCTGAAATGATCACTGCAGATCACCCTGTTACGTAGCGTCTGATGTGTTTACTATCTCCTGCAGATAGGAGCTAGTTTTGTTCTTTCCGGGTCTTTTTCAGGAAAATATTGAGAACGTTTCTTTAGCCTATGGGCTCTATTGTCGCAATTTTATATGCACATGTATTTACCATGTTGCCACGTTGTTGGTTTATATTCCACTATACATTAAAAAACGCAGTAATGTAGAGTATTGTAGTTCTAGCTGGCGTCTCACTGTTGAAGTGGGTTTACATCTGATCACAGCTGTCGAGAGCAAGGTAAAATTTCGCTGACTAGGAGAAAATAGTTCACCTTATACAAAAATCCATGTAAGGCCAGGTCAGTTTTATTTGAAACAGTATTCTATCACCACAAACCTTCACATCCACAGCCTGGCATAATAATTGATGTGATATGATTGCTTATTGAATTTGCTAAGACTGCTTTTTTGGGTCATGCTAGTAAAGGTGGATCACTTGCGCTAGCCTAGCAACATCGACCTGCGGTTTTACAAGGACTGCATGGAATTTCAAAAAAACGATCTGGACACACTTCTAACACTCAGGCTGACTCGGAAATGAGGTCATGTGTCCAAAAAACTGGAGTGTTGCTTTAAACCTTAATATACTTCATTCGCAGTAGTCTCTAGCTCACTGAATTCCCTATTAATGATAGTAAAAAAATGTTTGGGTATTTTTTCCACTTTAAGTTTTGGTCAGACTACAGAATCTTATAATGTCAGTTTTCATAGCCATTAATAAAATAGTTTCACCTAATTAGTTTGGAAGAAAGAAAAACAGGAGCTCGGGATCAACACAATGGCTGCTACCCCCACATTAGCTCCCCATTACCATGACAGCAGGGTTTAAAAAGTCTCCATTGAGGTTACGGCCTGTGGAGTGTGTTTATAGTGCTATCAATGTCAGACTTCATTTGTTGTACCATTTATCACTAGACCAAAAAAACAAAACAAAGCGCTTATTTGTTTGTGTGTGTGTGTGTGTGTGTGTGTGTGTGTGTGTGTGTGTGTGTGTGTGTGTGCGCGTGTGCGTGTGCGTGTGCGTGCGTGCGTGTGTGCGTGTGACATGACCCAAACATTCATTACGAGGCAAAATGAAAGTGAAAATTAAATCTGCAATTAGTCATGGGAGGTATCTGAATTAGCATGCGCTTGAGCAAATTAGTCATTAATCGCGAATAGAAAGAGAACAGTGGGGGGAAACCTCAGAGGCGCAGGCAATGTATACATTACTCAGTGTCACTCTCCTAAATAGGCTATTGGGGATATCATATAAAAGGAAAGCCCATACCAGTGGGGAAAAATACTGGGTACCCCCAATTCAACTCTCGTCCTCAGCCTCACTCCAGCAGACCCCATAGCCTCACATCAACTACCCGTATTGGGGATTAGCCATGCAAGGCAGCAACTGTTAGGGGAATTCAAGCATTTAGTGGATAAATTCTCCCGAGGCATGCAGGCATTTCGGCCCGAGAAAGGCTTGCCTTGCCTTGCCGTTCCATCGTTTTTCTCCGCAGTCTCTAAAAACCCAAAGACAACCACCAAAGCTATAAACTATCACGGCTCTCAGAGGGAGATCTATCTATGCCTCAGGTTACCGCCAGTCAGCAGCTGGGCTCGTGGTCACTTGAAACGGTGAAAGCTTTAGCACGTATTCTTTGACGGTCTCGGCAGCTTGTAGCCTCTGTCTGTGGCCGACGTCTTAGCTTTGACAAGCTGCTGTGACCTTTGCTATAGTTCTAAATTACACTCAGCTCCCGCGGACACATCATCCATGGGTCTGAGGGGTGTGAGGGGTGTGTGTGTGTGTGTGTGTGTGTGTGTGTGTGTGTGTTTGCGCGCGCACGCGTGTGTGTGTGTGCGTGCGTGCGTGCGTGCGTGCGTGCGTGCACGTGACCCATTGGTCTTGGGTGTATGTGTGTGCACATGTATGCGCGTGTGGATGTGTGTGAGTGTTTGTGTATGTAGTTGTGTAATTCATTTTGTAATGCTCTACCCTCATTCAACTTAAGGCATACAGAAAAAAACAGCTTACAGTCCAGTTTTACAGGTCATAGACATGATGCACCAAGTAGCATTAACATTTCTACTGTGCCCTATGACCCAATTTCTAAACCAAACACCTCTGAACAACCAACATCCAGTGATGCCGCAGGGTAGGTCAGGGCATTTCAGTGGAGAGGCCAAGAGCTTTAAAGGGCCCAGAGTGGGCCATATGGTTTATGTTAATATTTACATTTTAAGATTGCTGTGATAGATACTATGTTACGTGTCTTTCATTTTAATGTGACTCATTTATTTCTCATTTGTACAAGTTTTACTGATTATAATTAAGTTATAGTTAAGAGCAGGGCTCTAAATTAACTTTTTCCACCACCAGCCAATTTGGCTAGTGGACATTTTTTCCTACCAGCCAAACAGAAGTTCAACTAGCCATTTTTTTTTAAATCTCCAAAATAAACTATGTATTAGGCTAGTTATTTGTTTAAATTATGGTCATTTTGTTCAACTATTTCTTCAACACAGATACACTATAGGCCTGCATAGGCTAGGCCTACTATATGCCTACATAATAAGCATATTATATTATGCTATATATTTTTTCATTATTTTTTAACTTCTGATTTATTTTTACTTTCATTACTTAGGCCTAATCAATTTCATTAGTTTTTGTTCAATTCCTCTGGAAACAGCTGAAACACATCACACAAGCCACTCACATAACAGACCTTTAAGTAAGGGTTAACGTTCGGCGAGAAGGTCGCTACCTTGGAATAGCAGCACAACAGAGAGAATATTTAGACCCCGACGCGGAGCGGAGTGCCGTTGTGAAACACCGCTAGGCAACAGCTAGGTAGCCAGGACAACAGGTGTTGTCTATCACAGCAGCTGATTAGAGTCTTGTTGAAAAGTCGCTTTAGCAGTGAAAAGTCTTGTTGCCATTGACAGCGGTCTGTTATAGACCAACCCGTCCGTTATCGAAAAATAACAGACGTGCGAACGTTGGGGAGCCCCGTTGAAATGAATGGAGCATTCGACCGATGACGTCACAACCATATAATAACATACAATAACCAAGCACACAGCCAAACACTTCAAAACCTCATACGCACACCCCAAGGAAGGAGAAGAGATGAAAGGAAAAGGAGAGGAGAGAGGAGGAGCGCAACAAAATGACAAGAAGCCTAGTTTAACTAAAAGTAAATAATATCTCGGGAATCTTCGCTTCCTTTGTTACTTCCACAGCTTCGTCGTTGGCTGCTTTTTTTCTTTCCGATGGCGTGGGCTTTCCAACTTAGTTGCGCCAGGACTCGGAACATTTCAGAAGACAACTGAACTGACAGCTACGGTCACACTACTCTGACAGTCAGCTCTCCTCCTCTGCACTTGTCGCTATTTCGTTCCACAACCACTCATTTTTTAACGTCACTATTATTACGGTTACAATTACTACTAGCATTCACCAACACACAGAACCTTGCTCTAACCCCCGCCACATTCTCATCACTCGCACAAAACATAGCCTACAGAACAGAAGTAGCTCTATGCATAATCTGCGTTAGTCCTCCTGTCATTGAAACGGTCAGGGCCTCGCTGCTTCAAAAATGCAGCCTGTTACAGCAAGGTTCATATGGTAATAATAGCAGTAGTGACGTTAAAAAAGGTTGTAGCGAAAGCGACGAGAGCTTAGGAGGAATGCTGCCTGTCAGAATAGTGTGAGCGCAGGCAGCGAAGCTGACAGAAGGCTGGTCGTCTGAAATGTTTTCAATCCTGGCGCGCGCAACAGCATGGAGTTGCCGCTCGCTGCACTGGAAAGCCCACGGTGGGAGACTACGTCGTGACGCTAGTGTCCATGGGTAATGTAGGAAATCTCGCCGTCTAACGTTAGTCAGAGCAGCGGTTTACCGTTCATAATTTACTGTACTCCGGCGCTACTAGCCAAATTGGTGGGTAGGTATTTTTTTCTACTAGCCAAAATGAATTTTCACCCGTGTTTGGCGTGTTGGCGTGTGTTAATTTAGAGCCCTGGTTAAGAGGTAAATCATCTAATGCAAGAGTTTACTCCGGGCTCTTCTATTAGATGATTTACCTCTTAACTATAACCTTAACTTATCCTGAACCATTTTTGTAGTATAGGCCCCTTTTCATGTTATGTTTGCAAAGATATTTTTTTTCAGGGGACCTACATATGCACTTCCAGTGGTATGCAACCAGACCTTTTAGAAAACTACAAATGCACTACAAATGCTTTTGCTTGCTTCCCAACCACAATGAATGAATACATGTGACACAGCTGACATATTGTTTTTTTGCAAATCTGTTTAGCGTGGCCATTCAGCCTCCAATGCGGTGGAGGAGGAGTGACCCTGTCTGTCTTTTCACCCAGAAACTCTGCGACATCAAACGTGCACTTCAACCACAGTGACTAAAAGCCAGGCTCATTGGTATGACAGGCAAAGGACACCCTCAGTACTCGTGATGGCACTGCATAACCAATAACAACAACATTTACATTAACAACAACAAACATGCCACTATCTTGTTTTCACCGCTTTACTTGGCAATGTTTACCTCCACAATCAGCCATCCTCCTCCCCCTCCTCCTCCTCGTTGTCATCCTCTTCTCAACTCCTCCTCCTCCCCTCCTCTGCTATACCTCATGGAAAGCTGTTAGAAGAGGCGTAATCATGCTAGCGACAGCATCACAAATGAAAACATCAACGACAACAACATCAGTTTTTTTGTTTTTTGTTTCCTTCCGTTTTTATGAGGTGATTCAAACACAACCCCACTTTCTCCCCATAGCTGGATTGGCCATAAGGCATACAGGGCATTTGCCCGGTGGACAATTGATGATTTTGGCCTGGTGCTTCCCTCAATGTAGCGGTGTCAGTCCTCATGCTGTTACAGCACCTCTCTGAGTCGGATTTAAACATTCATGTTGTGGTCAAAATAGCTCGTAATAGATGACTAAAAATATTGTCACAGGCATCATCTTTTCTCTCAATTTCCGGGTGGACCGGTCTTGGCCGAAAATGCCCGGCCTAATTTTTGGTCACAGTCCAGCTCTGTTTCTCCCCCACCCTGTTCCACCTCCTTTTCCTCCTTCTCCACCTCTTTCTCCTGCTCTTCCTTGTCCTACTCAACCACTTCCATCTCTCCCTCTTCCTCCTCCTTCTCCTCTTTATTCTCTTCTTCCACCTCTCCCTCCTCCTCCTCCCCCATCTCTTCTTCCTGTTCCTTCACCTCATCCACCTCTCTTTCTTACATGATGCTACCATTTTGTTTTCTTTTTCCTCCTGTTTCTACGTCGTAATGTTTAGCTCCAGCAAGTTCCTCCTCCACCTCTCCCTCCTCCTCATCCTCTCCCTCCTCCTTCTCCTCCTCTTTGCCTCCCTCCTCACTTAGGCTCCTCCTCGTGGCGATCTTTTGTTCCACTTCCTCCTCCTCTTACACCTCTTCATCCACCTCTTTCTCCTCCTCCCCTCTACCTCTCCCCCTGCTGTGTCTCCTCCCCCTGCTCCTGTTCTTTAAAGGGACACTCTGTGAGATTTTTAGTTGTTCATTTCCAGAATTCATGCTGCCCACTCTCTAATGTTACCTTTTTCATGAATACTTACCACCACCATCAAATTCTAAGTATTCATTATGACTGGAAAAATTGCACTTTTCATACATGAAAAGAGGGATCTTCTCCATGGTCCGCCATTTTGAATTTCCTAAAATAGCCATTAGCTGCCAAAATGACTGTAATTGGACCAGTTAATATTACTTAGTAAACGTTCATGTAAAGATCAAATTTGGCAATAGGGAGCCTATTTCAATGAGCAGCATAGTTGCAGTACCTTTTTTTTTACCATTTCCTGCACAGTGTGCCTTTAAAGATGCTACAGCTTTTTCTTTCTGTTTTTAGGTATTGATGGCAACCATGTTCTAAGCGGTGTGATCAGGCCCAGCCAGCCAGCCAGTTGGGGCTTTTGGCCCGTGGCAGCTCTCCCTTTGCGGCGTGTCATTCTCCTGGGGCGCTCCATCAGACGGGCGCTGGGACAGCTGGGGCAGGAGACATGCTCGCGGGGGTAATGGATATTTACATGGGCAGGATAAATAGTTTGCTCACATCGCCTCGGCTCCTTGTCACAGTTAGATTGCTGAAAGGAAACAGGTGTCAGTTTTGACAAGATGAGGAGGGGGAGGTGGGGGAGGAGGAAGAGAAGGAGGAGGTGGGAGGGAATGGTGTGTGTGTGTGTGTGTGTGTGTGTGTGTGTGTGTGAGAGAGAGAGTGTGTGCGTGTGCGTGTGCGTGTGCGTGCGTGCGCACACGTGTGTGTGTGTGTGTGCATGCGTGTGTGTCTGCGTGCATGTGTGTGTGTGTGTCTGTCTGTCTGTGTGTGTGTGTGTGAGTGTGAGCATGTGTGTTTCTAGCTCACAAGCAGGGAAGGCAGGAAGAGCCCAATGCTGCGTGTCGAGGCAAAGTGGGAAAGATTCTGTGCTGAGCAGAAGTGAAAGTGGAAAATTAAGTGTGAGGGGGAGAAATTAAATCAAATGGGGAAATGGATCCCAAGGCGGGATTACTGCATATTAGAGCAGGGGAAGGAAATTTCTCCACTGACTAATTGTCAAAATCAAATATACAGCCCAGATTCCTGGAAAAGAGAGAGAGAGAGAGAGAGAGAGAGAGAGAGAGAGAGAGAGAGAGAGAGAGAGAGAGAGAGAGAGAGAGAGAGAGAGAGAGAGAGAGAGACTTTGCTGGACTCTCTGCGGATAACTGTTTCTATTTAGAGAGAAGAGGCTTCCAGCAAACTTCAAGTACCAAGATACACACTATAAGAAGTCAATAGCCTTTGATTGAGGCAGGCAGCTATAGATTTTTTGGTTGTCTCTCCCAATCAAACACTTTTCATGGCATATACTGGAGGGGTAAGTTGACAATTGTTGTGGCAGCATAAACTATTACATCAGAAGTCTGCTTTGTGAAATGTACTTCCCTTCGGCCTTGGATGTGAGTACAATCAAGAAACTCCAGAGATAAACGCTATGATCAACTTTCTAAGACTTTTTGCCCCTCTGCTTTCTGTTGAGTATTGATTGCAGCATGCGTGAGTCACTCTATGGCTACATCAGTGAGGAATCGCACCAACAACCACCTTTGCTTTCTCCCAGTGCAGCGTTTTACTTCCAGAACCTTCTCCTCAGATACTGTATTCCACCAAGCTTCATCTGTTTTGGCAAGATGAGCTGTGTGCCAGGGAGTAGGCTGTTAACGTATAGCCAAACCCAAACTTAATCTTAATCCCAAACCCAGAGGGGAGCTACAGCAGAGCGTTACAATGCCTTCGTAGCTGAACTTTACAGGTAGTGCACGGCAGATCGTCAAGATGGCAGCTCCACCTGAGTCTTGCTGTCAATCACTGGGGGCTGCTGCTCTGGAGACAGTAACGAGTCGAGCCCTCATGCCAGAGACGCCGCTGTCAGAGGCCAATCTCATGTCATGTCACGCTCCACATCACACCGGCCTCTGCTCAAGCATCAAACACATCCTAAATATTAATGCTGCCCTGGGTGACCCAAGCTGCCCATGCAGGAGGGCCTGGCTGGCTGTCTGGCTGTCAGGGGAGCAGCACCTCCCGTGTTTGGACTTCACAACCAGGGACCAATCTCAGTCTGAAGGCAGAAAGGGTCCTACAGAGGATCATGCCTTGTGTGTGGGGTCTCACTAGGGTAGGCTAGGTAGCTTCATGACAACAGATAAGCATTGTCTTTGTTCTTGCACACCTCCTTTGACCAGGTGCGTCAGAGGGGAACCCATGGGTCACCAACGTTAGAGACAAGAAAGCTCCTCCCACACACTGTCCACATTTGCGGCGTTTAATCTATAACACTGCAAATGTGGACATGCCATGGGCACATTTACACACATGTAGCCCACACAAGCATGCACGCACGCACGCACGACCACCCCCCCCACACACACACACACAATTAATGGAAATAATGGACAGCATATTTTGTTGGCGCCAGTGTTAATTTTGTCATCCATTTTTTTATTTAGTCTTAGTCTTAGTCTTGTGTCAAAGTCCATTCTTAGTCTTCGTCGCTTTTAGTCTTTCAAAAATCATTTTTGTTTAGTTATTATTTAGTCGACTAAAATTCCTCAACATTTTTGTCTAGTTTTAGTCTTTCACAAATAATTTTTGTTTAGTCATTATTTAGTCGACTAAAAGTCCTCAACATTTTTGTCTAGTTTTAGTCTAAACATTTTAGTCTTTAGTTTAAGTCACAATACAATAAAACACAAGGCCTTTAGTAATGCACTGAGACTTGGTTATTGCCATTCTGGTAAAGCAGTCAATAGTGCATACAAATGTGAATATGTCGCTGGTGCTACGTATTCGTAAAGGAATTTTTGTTTTGTTAGAGAAGCTTCTCCCCCAATATTCGTTAGGGTCAGTCTGCTAAAAGTAAAATCGGTGGATGGATTCAGCTGTAATTAATCATTTTTTAAATCCCATAGTGTCCCTTTAAAGGTTAATTACCAATCAACAATTAATTTATAGGTTTTAGTTGTGGTTGTACCAATTTATGTCTGAGCCCCCCAAAAAAGTCTACGTCTTGGTCGTTTTTAGTCTTTCACAAATCATTTTTGTTAGTCAGAATTTAGTCGACTAAAAGTTAGTTCTTAGTCTTAGTCACTTTTAGTCTTTCACAAATCATTTTTGTTTAGTCATTATTTAGTTGACTTAAAGTCCTCAACATTTTAGTCTCGTTTTAGTCTTTCACAGATCATTTTTGTTAGTCAGAATTTAGTCGATTAAACTCTCAAAAGGTTAGTCGACTAATATATTTAGTCTTAGTCTAGTCGACAAAATTAACACTGGTTGGCGCAGCCTGTAACATTGCATTACATGACAACACTGCATTTGGTAATAATGTAATAAATTATTAAATAATTTGGTGACAATTTATGCATTTCATAATAATTTACACATTTCATAATACATCTCTTAAACACATTTTGTAACACCATTTTTCCCATCTTGTAATAGATTATTACAGAGTGCGAAATTGATCACGAAATGCGGCAGCTTCCACAATTCTTTAGGAATTTCATTATATTTCATTTTGACCATTTGAATAGGTTAGCTGGAGGATATGATGAAGTGCCATTTGTGTATGATGAAAAATAAAGAAGTTATTGAAGAAGGAAGTTTCAAAACGGTCATTTTTGACCGTAACACAACCAGAGGGATATTGATGGTTTCAGTGCTTAAAGGCCAACTTCCGATAAAACTCAGTTTTACTCACTCCTTTCGAAGATCGGACGGTCACCCCAAGTTACACTCACTTGCAAGGCTCTCATAGCGGTGCGTCAACTCTCCTGGCTGTGTTTCCCGGTGTTTCCCAATTTACATAAATAATGCAGAGAAACGAGCGAATCACGAAAGCCTTTCTGTGTTTCGTCACGTCGAAAGAAGGCGTTGCCCACAAAGGTTTATATCGACCCATTTATCTAAAAACATGTCGAGTAATTTTTTTCTGCTTGTTTTCAAAACAAGCAACGTCTGGTGGCCCGAAACATAGCTTAGCTTAGCTATCAGCTGATTGCTACTCTCAGGTACACACACAGCACAAAGCCTCATACATAAAGCCAACTCACTCTGGTTGCTCCGTGCCTGCAGCAAACCTAGGGGTCGCTGTCGAAAGAGCACAGCCCTGAATGGAGCCTGCACGCCTCCGCTGGCGCCCCTATAGTGCAGTACCACCCGGGGAAGTGGCGACTCTGTTTGCCATTACATTCTCTCCCAGAACTGGAGGACTGAGCCAATCAGAGACGCGTTTCTTCGAGAGCAGGAGGAGTGAGCCAATCAGAGACGCATTTCCACGAGAAACACGGAACACTCTCTCGTTTCTCCACAAGCCACCTTGCCAGCTTGCAAAAACGTCTTGAAACAAAGCAACCAGCGCGTTTTTTAAAACAGGACCAACGCGTAACACATTCAATAACATTGGGGAACACGGCAGTATTAATGAAATAACGTTGAGAGGCGATCTTTAACATGCGTAACCTACAGAAAGGCCAAAAATAATCATTCTATTTGATTGTGGGTGGCCTGTCTGAGCTGCCAGTAAATACCTCTTCCAATTTTGGTAAGATTGTGTCCTTATGCCATTAGGAATAAAACCAGGATTGACCTGTGCTCCCCCCCCCCTGCCAGTTTCCCCCAGCCAGTTTCCCTGGTAGCAAGCCATGCTACTGAAGGCAAGCTGAACACACAGGGAATACAACATAAAAGCTGCTGGCTAGATTATGACTACAGTCCAGAGGTGCATTGGTAAGCTGCACAGCACACATGTTCTCTGTGCTGAGGCGTGCTGCACAATATCACAGAAAATGTCTGGGGGAAAAAAACCCAGAATATAAAAAAAGACATGCCGAAATGTTTGCAATATCTGACAAAATATTCTGGGACCAACTGATGCCTTTGGGAAATGGGAGTTTTACACAGAACTGATGCCAAAATCCTGTCACAGTGCAGTGATGAGTATTCAGCATCAATTGTGCTCAGTCTGCCAGAGGAGGCAGTATAGCGAGGCTTTTTTTGTGGTCCCTAGTTTGAGAAATCTTTGTCTGCTCAGCTCACAGTCTGAAATAAGCACTTATAAATCCCTTAACCCTCTCTCCAGACATATGGAACTCAATCGTATGCTTCCCACATATTCAGGAATACAACTTGTGGTGCAAAGGTATCTTTCTAGCTCTGCGTACCTCAATAACTCCAGTGGAATTAGTGGTTTGATATTCATTTTTTGCATAACTATTGAAAGCTTTCTTTGCATATATTAAGTGGTTTGTGCTAAAAGATAGATCTATTTGCATTAATCCTGAAACCTTTGTATACTGCTGACAGTGTCTCAGGCAGAGAAGTTTCGATTCAGCTAAGAAGATGGTCTGTCAAGACAAACGGCTAATATGGGACCTGAATGCATTTTGTGTTTGTGGTTAAATAGATGTGCCAGGCGGAGCCCTAATCGCTTACTGATTAATGTCAGAGCAGCAACTTGCTCACTACACTATAATGAACCCCAATGCCAAGTCCCATCTCAGCTCATCAACTTGATGGCAAATGTTCGTATTTTCTAATCACGTTGCCATTTTCACAACAAAATGCCAGGGTTACATCCATTCAATAACTCTGTTTAACTTGAGCCTCATTACCTCTCTCCGTGTATGTGAATGTTTTATCTGAACACTACAGCACAACAACTGAGTGCTATGGGTAATTATGATGCTAAAGATAAAGCCGCGTTCCTGGCAGCCCTTCACCTTCAGCCTAATGCATTGTGTGTGTGTGTGTGTGTGTGTGTGTGTGTGTGTGTGTGTGTGTGTGTGTGTGTGTGTGTGTGTGTGTGTGTGTGTGTGTGTGTGTGTGTGTGTGTGTGTGTGTGTTTCTGTGTGTGTCTGTGTGTCTGTGTGTCTGTGTGTGTCTGTGTGTGTCTGTGTCTGTGTGTCTAATACGCATAGTGCTGTCTGTGTACGTATGTATGAATACCAGTGTGTATGTACAGTATGTGTTTCTGTGTATGAATAGGCCTACCAGTGTGTGGGTGTGTGTGTGTGTGTGTGTCTAGAAATGCCAGTGTGAGTGTCTGTGTGTACGCATGTGTGGGATTTGTGGTTGCTTTATGACTCTTTTATCGGGCAGGTTTTGATATAGATTTTTAAAAATACTTATATTCCAGGAAAGTATTGATCATTGTAAATCTCAAAACCATAGGGGATTTGGTTACCCAATCCATGGTCAAAAGCAGCACTATAAAAGGACTGTGACTCCATTCATTACAGTAAGCAATACATCATGTTTCTAAAAGCCATATTCATTCTTGCTCTATGGCGAGAGGCATACTGTATGATCTACTGTATGTGGTTGCTAAAGGGGTATATTGTACGCCCATGACACTTACGGTACGATGTATTTTTGCACCCTTGCTGAATGAGATTAGTCCAAGACATACATACCTGTACAGGCATTATATAAGCCTACAAAAAGTATGAAATGTAATTCAGTTACATTTTCTGGTGTGTGTGTGTGTGTGTGTGTGGGGGGGGGGGGTTGCATCATATTACTGGTTGAATGCACAAGGGAGCTCATATTTAAACAGTGATTTCTTATGGGCGCTAGCCTAGGATACAACATTTATTTTTTGTTATGGACAGGCACACAATGTTTTTGTGTGTTTTCCAGCAAACTTTCAGTGAGTAACTCCATATTGAGTCACATACATTTTTTTCTTTCTTATGGCAGTCCTTGGCCATGAGCAAGAATGTTACCTCAAAAAGCATGTTAAGGAAAAGAGGGAGGAAAGACTATGATGGACAGAGCAAAGCTGAGTTGTAGAATAGCACTGTGCAGTGTTTTGGCAACCAGAAACTCAGTAATGAGCGTTTGGAATGTTGCTTTGGCCAAAGGCATTCTACAAAAGCATTCTACTCTCTTGGCATGGATGCCCCTGAAATGCTCACTAATATATATTTCATCCTTACATGCGGGCAACGCCATCCAAGCCTATACTAGCTCTGCAATAATGTGTTCCACATGCCCTCATTTGGCAATAGCGATAAGCAAAATAAAACTTATGCAAATTGAAATACAATATGGAAAAAGGCTGAGCTGGTAGACATAGAATAAGAGAGGCTGTGTTATTTTCTCCAGGTTTTTACGCACACAGAGTGTAGTGCTGTGTTGTTTCTGTACACCAGTAGCTTTTGCCCCTGGATAGCGTGGATGCATTTAATGTGATTTATTGTCTCCCCGCCTCCCACTCGGGCAACGCCTGCGGTGGCAAAGTGTCTTGAATTCAAAACCCGAATTGGCATCCGCTGCACTGAAGCCATACATCGCGGCTTGTCAGCTTTTATTATTTAAATTGCAACTTGATGGGCTCTGCCACCGTATGAGCTGAGATTTCAGACACTTCTGCTGTTGAAATACAATGATTACACATCTCGTTAATGCTTTTTCCGATTCCCCCTCTCTCTGCCATGTTGGCTAAGCCACTGACTGCCAGGTCTATTAACGGCATTATTGTCAAGTCATCCCCGGTCCTGGCTTCCTTCCTCACTCGATAGGGTTGGGTGCTGTCTAATCAGGCCTCTGGAAATGGCCCTGGTATGTTTTTGCTGTGTGCATCTCATCCTAAGGTCCATAAGTCATTAAAGCGGACATATGGTGCCACTCCAACACTGGCTTAATTCCCCTCTCATTAACCTGTTTATAAATCTCCTAAAAAAGCACACACAGGAAGACAGGCGGGTCGAGGTGCAGTGCAAGTGTATTGTCTGATCACATTTCTGGCTCTGCTAAGCCCGATGTGGAGATGGAACTACAGGAAGTGCTATCTGCTACTGTAAAAGATCACCTGCATGTGTGTAGATACTGGCACTCCAGCATGTACTTCACACAAACGGTGCCCCTCACAGGGATTTTACAACATGTTAATTAATTCACAGTCGCACTGACAAATGTTGTAGACATATCCCATGCATCTCCAAATTAGGCTATACATTTTCAGCCATTACAGGTTTCTAAGTGTCCTGTTGAAACATAATTCTGCAAAAGAATCTAGCAACTTATCTTATTCTTATTTTTGGTTATTGTATCACCTATGACAGAATGCAAAAGCAAACGGCTCAATTCTTCTGCCAAAGTCCGGTCAGATAAACAAGCAATCCAGTTATCTTATTTGGCAAGGGTAAGACTTGCAGTGATATTATTTACTTCTTATTTTAAGGATGCCATCAGAAATATCACCAGCGCTTTCTGTAAATCAAGCGTGAAAGAGTATCGCCTTTAAAGGCCAGCCATTGTACCAAATTTAATATAATCCAAGTCCCATTGCCCTTCCGGCTGGGCTATTTTGCTGTGAGCTCACAAAAGACACAGGAACCAAAAGCTGCAGAGAATTTAATTTCAGATGCATCTTTCTCTCCGTGTGTGTTTTGAGTCCCATTGCACATCTCCAAACCATGTTGCATGTAATATTCCACATGGTTCCCCACTCTCTATTCAGGAACATAAATCAATACCCAGACACTGTATGTCTCCCTCCCTTTTCCTCATAGATGCTAGCCCAGGGATGGACTGGCCATCTGCCATAGCAGGCATTTCCCGGTGGGCCCCGCACCCTCCTGGGCTACTATTTTCAGAGCAGCACTATATATATTTTTTTACATTTCTGAAAATAGGGGCCCACGAGGATGCGAGGCCCACCGGTGAGTCAATTCTGCGTCGCAAATTATGAGGGGATAATGCATAAGCTGAAAGTGCCCTGGCCCTATTTCTCCCCCAGTCCAGCCCTGCACTAGCCTACCAGATAGTTCTGGTTGTGTGTAAAAAAACACACTCTACAACCCCCCACAAAGGTGAGTAATCTCTCCTGGCTCCATCCTTGAATAGCGAAGCACCTCAATAAATTACAGACACAAAGCCCATGTGCCCTCGCGTCGGTCTCCCCCACCCTTGTGTTTGGTGAATTGTGGGCCATGAATTTATTAAACCTCCAGTGAAAGGCCACACCAACTTAAAGTCTGTAAATTTGTAGCAGTTTTCACATTCTGCGAGTCTGGCCGTGGTGGTCCATGTGGCAGGTGACCTCTACTGTATGGCACAGATTTACTGTGAGGTGCGGTGCAGAAACACATACACGCGCACATACACACGCAGGCATGCACACACACACACACACGCACATGCACACATGCACGCACTCTCACACGCACTCTCACACACACACACACACACACACACACACACACACACACACACACACACACACACACACACACACACACACACACACACACACACACACACACACACACACACACACACACACACACACACACACACAGGGCCATAACCAGACATTTTCAAATACCGAGATCAAATATGTGCTGTACTGTATACTGTATTTAGAATGCTTCAAATACTTAAGTCAAGCTCTTCAGTTTGAATTTATTAATCATAGGTGGGGGTGTCATATACAGAATGAATTTATCACTGTTGATCATATATCAATTTTCATCAGAGATAAATTTTACATTACTGGAAAAAAATACAGAGGACATGACCTCTGTGTCCTCATTGGTAGTTACGGCCATGCACGCACGCACACACACACACACGCACGCACGCACGCACGCACGCACGCACGCACGCACACACACACACACACACACACACACACACACACACACACACACACACACACACACACACACACACACACACACACACACACACACACACACACACACACATACACACACACACACACCCACACACACACACACAGAATAGTCCATCTCATATAGTAGAGCCCTGGAGTACTGTTTTAGTTTTCACTGTTCGTTTCTTACACACCCTGAATGCAAAATGAAAACTCTCTCTCTCACACACACACACACACACTGATCTCTGCCCCCTCCTTACATAAAACACAAAGCAAACTGGCCCCTTCTTCTTGTCGCATGCTCAGCAATGCATCTTTAACAGGGATAAAAGACAGAGCTTCGGTACGGCAAGCAGGCAGGCAGCCAGAGAGGTGTTGGGGTAAGCACCTGCGTGTGTCCATCACATGCTGAATTTTGTATGCGAGTGGCAAGGAGGCTGCAAGCTCAGCAGTCTGAAGGAATGACTTGAGCTGCTTGACCCTAATTAACCCTATACTGCACGGTGTCGCCATATGGCAACATACCATTCTTTTGGTATTTCCTGGTATTTAAATATAAATAATAGACACTGATTGGTTTTCATATTGAAACTGTGACCTTGTTTTATCCAATTATGTGGTTTCTTGACATCACCTGACACCACACACTGCCCCAGGCTCGCTCTTTCCCTCACTGTACATGAGCGTGTGTCCTTGACAGATTGCTCTGGCATTGGCCAAGATTTTTCACACTTTTTGCAATATTTACAAAATTTTAAAAAATATTGGGATGATCTATAGTTAGTCATGATCTGTTTTCACCATTTGTTTTGTTTTCAACTAAAATTATTTCCATTTTATGTTGAAAAATAGGTATGTTGCCATACGGCAACATTGTGCGGTAATGGAACAAGACAATCAATAGGGGAAGTGTATTGATACAAATACCCAATTCTAATTGATTGATTAATTGATTTATTTATTGATTGAATGATTGATAACTGATAATATTTATAATTAGTGTAAATGGCAGTCTGTAATGAACATTAAAAATGTTATAATAGGTGTACAGAACTGTTTTATGAGCTTTCACTCTGAGTACATGCAGAAAAGCGAACAAGGCCTATGCAGCCTCCACAGACTGCCAGAAGTATACCACAAAAATCCCCAAACCCCAGATTAGAGCATAAAGCTATTGTCATCTTGACCATTTGAAGCCTCCAAAATGTTTTGACTTCATGTGTATGTTATAATTAGGCTAATTAGCACACAACGTTTGTGCAAATCTGTCAACCCGATCAAAAATTATTGTACAAAGTCAACCATTTTGAAAGTCAGCCATTTTAAAAGCATAATCTCGAAATTTCAAACAGCCCATAAACCAATTATATTATTAACACACAAGATTTACTGCAAATCCAAGCACCCATTGAAAAGTTGTGGCGTAGACAAAGGGTAGGCCGTCTCGAAAGATTGCCAACTTCAAAGTCAGCCATCTTGAAATTCAGCTATCTTAAAAGCACTGGCCTCACAATTTTACATGGCTTATTTACTCATTATAGAGTGTTATCACACAAGGTTTAGTGTAAATCCAAGCATCCATTCAAAAGTTATGACAAATAAACTGTCGGTTATGTTGAAAGATGCCTGGCCCGCAAATCGGCCATCTTGAATGTCGGCCATCTTGAAAGTGTTGGCTTCCAAAATTAAATCAGTTCATGTACATATTATAGACAGTTACCATACACATTTTTGTGCAAATCTATGCACAGATATTGTGTTAATACATAATATATGCAATATATTCATTGGTGGTTGGTCAAAGTAATACCACTGAAATACTGTTTTTCGGGGATATAATAAACAGTATTCACTTGTTCTCTCAGTGGCAAAAATGTGTTAAATAACTCCCTTGAACTTGTGGGTAAATTTCAATGTTTTTCTGAGATAAAACAATTATATTTCTATAAAATAAGCCATAATGTTTTATGACCCTTGTTTGGTCTTGGAGGGAAAATGTACACTGGATCCTTTCCGTAACTGCACAATGTTGCCATATGGCAACAAACCTAAAAGTACCCCCCCAAAAAAATTTTTTTTGAAAAAAATTGCAAAAATGTCTTAAGAAGTTCATTTTATGTGACAAAAACCACAGTTAGATTTTTTTCCATGATGGGATAATAATGTGTGCAGTATAGGGTTAAAGTCAAGATTTACACTTTGCCCCACTGTATGCTGAACAGCTTATGGGCTCCTGTTTTTGCTTTTGTGACATTGACATGCCATTGACCACCTGTTTGAATACAAATAGGTTTTAAAAAATTGCCCATGTCATGGTATACTACAAAAACGTGCTTTGATGACAACTTTTACAGCGGCCGTGAGATTTGCATATAATACGATTAGGACAGGTAACCTTCACGATCACTCAGGGAAATGTCATATTCTCCCTATTTAAATGCCCTTTAAATGCAATTTCACAGATGACTCAGCTGATTTCACTATGGCAGTGCAGGCAACAGATATGTATTATTTTGCATTTTAAATTAACGTTAAATTAGCTGGCTTAGAATAATATGTGATTAGTGGCAAGGGCAGAGAGGTGATGAAAGTATTGGGACTGAAAATTGTAGCAGCCTCAAAATGTGTTAACGGCCCAGGACCTTGAAGGGTCAATGTTCTCCCAATTATTCTGGATAGCAAGAAATTATGAAAGAAAAAGAGGAAAAACAGACAGAGCGTTATTTTTTCTCGAGAACAACCAAAAACATCAGAAGAGGCAATTTAGTGCTACGGGTGTGAAAGTTTCTCTAGTAGATCAATATTTCCTCTCTATTACTCTCCTCAACTCCGCCTGAGTCAAGGTCACTGCGAGGAGATACGAGGATGTATTTCTCTGTGGCCATAAGAGTAAATACTTCCAGGTGTCCTGATGTGAATGTGCGATCCTTTGTCCACTTGATATATTTGAAGACATAGAAACTTCTCTCACAAGCTGCATTACTCACCATCCCGTCTTAACCCCTACTTCACCCCTGCTATGTAGACCTACAAAATGTAATATGTGCGATGGGTGGTTTAAGGCTGTGTATCTCATAGTCACTAGCCACGCAGAAATGAATTCCTTTTCCTGACAGTCTCTCAAATGAGGCAAAATCATGGTCAGCCTAAATATTTCCTTATATTTTTTAAAAACATGTTAAACTCTGTCTAGTATGCCAATTTATTGGCTGTTCGTTCTGTCCGCAATAACACTTTATTACTAAGCTAACTACTTTTTTAAATTATATATATTGTTTTTTTGGCCAGCTAACCACTTATAATGCTTCCCTAATGTGGCATGTTCACTGCAACCAAAAGGATGTTTGCTACACAACCTCTTTAATGCCCACTGGTGACAGACAAGAAGGTTGACACGGACAGCCGTTCTGGACCTCTCTGCAACATCCAGGTGGCCAGTCCACCCCCGGGTGAGGACCGTAAAGCGCTCTGGCACTCTGGCAGCACTTTGTGTTCAGCACTTAGGACCTGAGAACCGTGTCGGGACACAGTGTGTTCTGATAGAGAAAGGTTAAAGGGGTATGCCACTATTTTGGGGCTTAATACAGTTAAAATCGTTGGCTGGGGTTCATAAAGGTGGTAAAGTGTCTTATTTTTCTTGTTAAGCGTTGTCTTGCTTTAAGACAAGTTAAAAGAGGGAATATGTCGCTAAGCTAGTGAAAGTCAATGTATCCGTGTAGCATTATAGCATGCTACACGGATCCATTGACTTTCACTAGCTTAGCGACATATTCCCTCTTTTAACTTGTCTTAAAGCAAGACAACGCTTAACATGAAAAATAAGACACTTAACCACCTTTACAAACCCCAGCCAACGATTTTAACTGTATTAAGCCCCAAAATAGTGGCATACCCCTTTAATGAAGGTTGATGACAAAGATGACAAAGGCTCAGTGAGGTAGCGGGTCTCTGCAATGCTGCATTTCAAATGTTTTGAACTAGAAGTGCACTCTGAGAGAGAAGACCTGCACCACCCTGTTTCAATTTCCTTTTTAAAAACTTGGCTGATAGGATTTCCTTCATTTTCGTACTTTTGCAAACGAACAATGAGACAGGCAGACAGACAGACAGTTTGCACTCTGTATTACAACATTTCAGTCCTTTCCAATAAAAGCATTGTGACCAAACACATGAGACATTCAGTTATCTGCATGTACTGTATTTTAAAGACACTGCATGTTCAAAATTGTGGCCAAGTGTGGTACTTCAATCAAATTATTATTAGCAACAACATCAAACTACAGATAAACAGTAACAACAATTTAAACTGGTGTTTTTCAGTGTGAATATCCTGTGCATGTGTTGTGACTGAAATAAGAAGGATTCATTGTACACTGGTGTCGTGTGAAGGGGACCATTTTACGATTAGCCGCGGCAAATTTATGGCACACAGCATCTTCAAATATCATTCAGGAGGATGTCACGTCTGCTCACAAGCAAGTTGTTGCCTTCAGATGCGGCCGGCAATCTCTGACTTGACAGAAATATCATCCAATGTAGTTGTCTCCACATGGATTAATGATACTGTAAATCTGAGTAACGAATCCGTTCTTCAATTCATCCATTCTCATCCACGGCGTCCTGATAGTGCTATAAATCATATAGCATCACACTTCTCTTCAGCAGAAGAGTCTCACGAGGCAAACTTTGGCGTAATACACTTGCAACGCTTTTTTCCCTTTTTTTTTTAAACTCAAGTCAAAATTAATTCCTTGTCACGTGATGGTCTCCCTCATCAGCCCTGGAGCATCAATCATATTGAGAAGTAGCGAGTTCTACTTTTCTGAGATTCATTTGAGACTTCTAGTTGACTGATCTCCTGTTGGCCAATGTAAAAAATGACCAACAATTAATGAGCCCTTCTCACAACATTCTTAAACATTTCAATGTATCTGAAGCAGGTTGATTTGAATACAGTGGTACATAGGCCTACATGCATATAGGCTACGTAGATGGCCCTTTTTTGCCTCAAACTGGAGGTTTGCTTCAAAATGGAGCTTGACTGACATCACAGTGAAAATCACCAATTATTAGAGATGGAACGTTTTTTAAAGTGGAAGCTTTCCTCCTGATGTGAAAGCCACATTGTAGAAAATTAACATTTGCACTTCCATTGGTTTGTTATCAGAAATGAGTCATGAATGAGAAAAGACTTCCATCATATACATGAACCATACATTTTTCACTTATGTAACATGGAACTAGCAGGCCCAATTAGGGCTAGCCTGTGGGAGAAATAGGGCCCGGGAACTTTTGGCTTAAAGGGGCCCCTCATAATTAGCGGCGCAGGACTGAATCAGCGGGCCCCACACCCTCGTGGGCCCCTATTTTCATGAAAGTTCTTTTATTTTATTTTATTTTTTACATTTCTGAAAATAGGGGCCCACGAGGGTGTGCCTGGTATGCCAGATGGCTAGTTCAGCCCTGGTCCCAATAGAGACAACCATGTGCCACCACCATCCTGAGAGTGGAGATAAAAACTTTTCAATACAGCCCTATCCTTTGCGGTTCTCCTCAAAAGAAAATAGGGCCTACTCAGAGCCTGCTGTAGTTGTGCTCAATGAAATTTTATAGATACGTATACTGTATCTTTGCCACTGTGGAAGAGTTTAGTATGCGGATGAGGGTGGAATACTATTTTTCACCTGCCAGTTTTGACAAAAAGACCAACAAAGGTCGGCGTCTGCGCCTTAAACTCAATGCTCGTGTATTGCTTGGTGCGAGCACTCCCAAAAAGTAGTAATCACTCAAAAATGGAAAAAAGGAGGCGCACACAAGACTTGTGTGAAAAAGTGTATTGTAGCCGAAAATATACAACAGAAGTCTAAGGATTAACTGGAGAGACAGACGTTTCGGAGCTAGTCCATTTTCAATGTCTCCAGTAGGACAACTGCACTTTTTCACACAAGTCTTGTGTGTGCCTCCTTTTTTCCATTTTTGAGTGATTACCTGCCAGTTTTGTAAATCACAGTTACCAAAATCACACATATGTTTGGCACATGATTGGCACTAGCACCACTCCCCCGCCTCTGTTCAAATTGCAGTCTGCATGTAACTTAATGTTGTGTTTTTGCCCCTCAATGTTCATGCTCTGTCATTGTCTCATGCTGCCTGGTATGTAGTGCTATACATCAGGATGTGGAATTCATTATATGATTGGTCAAATAATAGAGAAAAACAAACAACAAGGATTGGAACTTATAGTTGAGCCTCAGTTTCTCTGAACGTCCAATTTACATCAAATAGTCCTGCATGTCTAAGTCTTTCTTGCTTTTTGCTGTGACGGTCTCCAAGCACACTCCACTGTGTGTGAGGGGAATGCAAATTAACTTGATTACAGTGGGCCCACATAATAGAGATCAGAGAACACCGATAAATATGCAAGAGAGCTTGTTTCTCTCTCTCTCTCTCTCTCTCTCTCTCTCTCTCTCTCTCTCTCTCTCTCTCTCTCTCTCTCTCTCTCTCTCTCTCTCTCTCTCCTTACTGTACTGTAAGACAGTGTTTCCCAACCTTTTTTGTCTCACGTACCCCCTAAACCTCTTAGTTGTGCCATGAGTACCCCCTAATTCATGTTCTATATCACTTTCTCCGTCCTTATGTGACTGCCTTATTCATTTGATATAAAAATATCATTTTTCCAAGTACCCCCTGCAGTGTGCTCGCGTACCCCTAGTGGTACACGTACCCCTGGTTGGGAAACACTGCTGTAAGAGATAAACTCCCTGTTTCCTTTTCCCACTTTGATTGTATATGCCTCAGTTCTTCTGTTCGTACATTTAAAAAAAAAATAAAGCTATATAAATGAAAGCCATGCATCCCTAATGTGTGCTAGTCTGGGATTGAGCGCCGCTGATCTGGCAGACAGATGTGGGATTACGGAGCAGTGGTTCCCAAACTTTACCATGACAGGGCCCCCTCATGTACCGATAGATTCCAGCCAAGGCCCCCCTGACACGGGCCGTGCCACACTATTTGTGTTCGTGCACTCTCTTTCACAACCATAGTCTTGGTCTGTGTGTCAGTGCCCTCTAAAATATAGAATTCAGAGATGAAATAGATTATTATAACGCAGTTCTCAACTCATGGGGATATTGTTTTGTTTATTTTTGCTCATTTTGGTGTACATTAATTCATAAATTATTATTTTTGCTATACTTTTTCTTCCACCCTGCCACGACCCCCCTGGCACCCCTTCGTGGCCCCCCAGTGGTCCGCGGCCCCCACTTTGAAAACCACTAGAGTAGAGTAACCCTTTGGTCCGGGCCTTGTCTTACATCATACAGCAGTCCTAATTGACGTTCCCGTCTTGCTTGTCTGTTCTAGACATGTTTATAGCATCTCTGTCTTTGATCTGATAGCAAGTTACCACGGGGAATAGTCATCTAAAAGAGAAAACAAATGCTCAACCAATAGTGAAAGTGTGTCCCCTGTGTGTGTGTGTGTGTGTGTGTGTGTGTGTGTGTGTGTGTGTGTGTGTGTGTGTGTGTGTGTGTGTGTGTGTGTGTGTGTGTGTGTGTGTGTGTGTGTATGCGTATGCGTGTGTGTGTGTGCGTGTTGTGTGTGTGCGTGTTGTGTGTGTGTGAGAAAGAGAGAGTGTGTGTGTGCGAGGTACGTTCAGAGGAGGACAAAACATGCCCACAAGCTAAGCTAAACATGTACACCTACATTTTGCACATGCAGGCACGTACATGTGCACACACACTCACGCAGGCACGCAGGCATGCACGCACGCACGCACGCACGCACGCACGCACGCACGCACGCACGCACGCACGCACACACACACACAGGCATAAAAGAAAAAAGAGGTACCCACAAATAAAGTCTCTTTTTCTCTGTGTTTTTCTCTCTCTCTCTCTCTCTCTCTCTCTCTCTCTCTCTCTCTCTCTCTCTCTCTCTCTCTCTCTCTCTCTCTCTCTCTCTCTCTCTCTCTCTCTCTCTCTCTTCATCTCACTCTTCCTCTCCCTAAGAAAGCATCCCTAAATGAACCATGCATCTAGGGGCCAGCCCAAAGCCACGAGGCCCCAACTCAAGATGAAGCGTGAAAAAAGACACTCCCACCACAGCCTCTAACGAACAGAAAAACAAGCAATTTACTTTCCCCTCAGTGGCTGAGAAGTATAGATAGACCCACTACTCAACTACATAGCTATGCCAGCAGGGAGAGAAAAACTTCTCTTCAGATTTTCAACCTCCTCCTCATGCTGGCCAAGGTGAACTGGCTTCAGATTACATGTAAGACTTGGAAGCATAGGCCTATAAAGAATGACTCCACTTTGTGCAAGCCATGTGGCTCAATGAGTACTTGATAATACCTTTTCACGTTTGAACAATTTGTAATACTCCAACCCATAGGGAAGTATTTACGTAAATAGTACATAATTAAGTCAGTACGTAAGTAATGTTACACATTATTCCCAACTTTTACATGATGACACACTAATATACAGTAAATGGGACAGAGAAATAAAGAGAAACTGAATGATACACTTGGACTGGTTTGGAGTCACAAACTGGGTCAGAAGAATACAAATATGAAGTAAGTGCCAAGTCTTTGTTTACTTTTTTGCTAAAATGTGTTTCTCCTGCATTTCAGACCCATCTGCACAGCCTCCCATTAGTTTCGGGTCTGTATTCTCTGCTGCTATTTGCAGTAGGGCCCAAACATCTCCATTCCTGTAATAATCACATAGTTATGGTCTACTTCTGAATTTAGCAACTGTAGGCTTTTGGAGGTAAATACACCTTCACACGCCTGCTCTCAGGTGCACCACAAATAGAATGTGTGCTTTTGTTGTTTCACTGCTTACAGTTTTGTTCAAGCCCTGCATGATGATATCCTCCTTTTGTTGTAATTCATGTAGGGCTGTGAGAATTTTGTATTGAACCGAGAAGCCACTATACGCAGAGTCACGATACAGTACCACATTGCAATAAGGCAGTATCGTGATACGCCCTTTCAAAGTTCTGTTAGCCTACCATTCAGTCCAGAAAACAATGTGATGTGATAGTGCTTCCAAGCTTCAAATCATCATGGTTAAATTATGTTCAAACTTTTGTGCAAACTCAAAAGTTTTTATTCATAACTTTATTTTATATTGTTGCCAAATGTGAAAAAAGCAAATCAATTCTTTAAAAAAAAATTGCGATGTCTATCAAACAATAAGTAAAAAATCGTTATACGAACCGAATCGTGAGTTGTATCGGTGTATCGTTACAGCTCTAAATTCATGATATCCCTGTACCTCGCAAGTCAGCTAGCTAGGTGAAGCGTGTACGTCGTCTTTCTATCCGCCATTCAAATTCCCGTCCATTGTTTGACTCTTTCTCTTTTTCCCTCTTGGCGGACATCTGATATGTCCATTAAATAGTCCAGTGGTTCCAGTAAGTGCAGTCTTTCAGTGGTGCACTGAAGTGTGGCGCTGCTGGTCACGGGACCATGAGAAATCCCAGTCTCCTGAATAGAGCAGACAATAATGGATGCGGATAACAATACGCCATCTGTTTTTTTGTGGGCCTTGAAGTCTGGGTGACATTTATTATTGTGTCTCATTTTTTGCAGTCTACATTTCAGCTCAGTGTGCGTGCTTTTGTGTGTGTGTGTGTGCGTGTGTGCGTGGGTGTGTGTGCGTGTGTGTGTGTGTGTTTGTGTGTGTGTGTGTGTGTGTGTGTGTGTGTGTGTGTGTGTGTGTGTGTGTGTGTCTGTGTGTCTGTGTGTCTGTGTGTCTGTGTGTGTATGCATATGCTTGCATTTGCTCAAGTTCATTATCAAGATTTCTAATTATTTATAGTCTTTGTAGTGTATTACTGTAAGCTTATGTTATTTTTAATGGAACTGTCATTGTACTGTTTCAGTTCTGTAACTTAAAAAACTGTCAACTGATAGTCAGATGCCACATGTTTCTCTTGTTTGAACTGAAGTATCTTTGAGGGTGCAATAAGATGAGAGAGAGAGAGAGAGAGAGAGAGAGAGAGAGAGAGAGAGAGAGAGAGAGAGAGAGAGAGAGATAGTACGGAACCCAAGGCAGACGGATAGACCTACAAAGAGAAAGGAAGAAAGAAGGAAGAGAAAGGAGAAATACAGAAAGGAGAACTAAAGGAGAGAGAGAGAGAGAGAGAGAGAGAGAGAGAGAGAGAGAGAGAGAGAGAGAGAGAGAGAGAGAGAGAGAGAGAGAGAGAGAGAGAGAGAGAGAGAGAGAGAGAGAGAGAGAGAGAGAGAGAGAAAACAGAGGAGTCGCATGTGTGTCCATGTCAGATAAGGTAGCTCTCTCCCACAGGTTTCCTTTCCTCCTCGCTGCAGCCTGGCTGTGATGTGCTGCCTGTGAGCTTGTGATTTCGAAATTTGCCGCACATGAGAAACACATCTGTCTACTCGCAGGATACTTTGTGAGCAATCTGTTCCGCTGTGTGTGTGAGTCAATGTTCGCAGCCAGGGATGTCACTGTGCCACTGTGATGACAAAATGCAGAAGGTGACTTCTAAATGTTTGATGTTTGCACTATAAAGGTTCCTCTCTGGGGCCATTGTGAAGTTGTGCATCATATTCAGAGGAACCCCACAAATGACGATGTGTTAATATTGGAAAACCATGATCTGAAATGTAGTTTTTGTTCCAAACTTACCAGATAGTTGGGTTATTGTAAAGGCCACACCTCGCCCTTCCTGTTTATTTACCAGTAGGGTGACTTCAGGTAATTTGAGCCATCAGCTAAAATGAGCCATTTAAGGTTTTGGGGTTCTAGCCCCTCTGGAAATGAGACCCAATGACTACAAAGTATGGGAATCTGTTGCCACAACAGTTCATTACATGTAACAGGGGATTTTATTGAGTTTTGATTGATATGGTGGGCGGGATACTTATTCCAATGAAGGCTGCACCAGAAAGTTGCATGGAATTTAGCATGGCACGCTAAAGTTAGCCAAATTATTATAAGTATTATAACTTACATATACCAGTAGATATGCACATAAAAACAAAGTATGTTTTCTGTGTGGATGGTATGCACTATATTAATGTTTGTTAGTGTGGCATATTATTACCCTTTTTGGAAAAAAGTATGTTTATGGTGTTTCAACTGTTAGCTCAGTGGGTTAAGGTAATTTGAGCCACCACGTTCAGCTAATTTGAGCCACCATTATAATCAATGGGAGTTTGCTGCTGTTTAGCGGTAGCTAGCTCATGTTTGTGTACTTTTGGAGGAAAAATTAAGGAAGATGACAGGTGAAAAGAAATGAATGCAGATGAAAAGAGAGGAGACAGAAAAGGTGAAAAAATAGGATGAACACTGTCCAGAGACATGTGGCTGTACAGAATTGTGATTTAGTATGAAAAGGAATTATGAATTATTGACTTTTTCCCTTTTTTATTTAACCGGCTCAAATTACCAGATAAGGTGGCTCAAATTAGCTGAAGCGGCTCCTTCCAAAAAAGTTGCCACATCCAGGGTTTCAAGACTTGTGGGGCCTAAATAATTATGTTATGTAATATAATTCCAACACAAAATGATGAAATATAGTAGTTATTAATTATATATACACATTAAAAGTGCATAGATGGTATTTTGTTATTTTCCCAAGCGATTTACCAAAAAGTGGCTCAAATTACCTGAAGTCACCCTATGAGGTGCAAGCACTTCTCTGGTCATTTTTCACCTTTACAGAATCAATTACCTCTGTTACAGATATATAGCTGAAGCCTTTTCTCACTCATATCCTCTGGCTGGCTGAACACAACCTCTGAAATTCGTTCACCCATCCGAGCAGCTAGGGATACCATGAGTGCACACTGGTTAAGAAAAATCTTTAACCCTCAAGAGGCCCGGTGGGATATGGCCTTGGGCTGTCATGGAAACCACCATGGGTCAGGGCGTCTATTGTTTTAAGTCTTTGTGAATGACCGTCTTCCACAGTATGATACGAAGTTGGTCGAGTTTGTCCTCGAGGCTTTATATTGAGAGCATCCACACAGTAGTGGAGTTACTTAAGGGCGCTTGATCTGTGCAAATTTTAATTACTCTCGACTAATTAGTGTCCCCAAGACGTTTTGGTATAGCCTAGTAGCGTCATTGGGGAACGGAGGAAACCTCTGAAAACCATTAGCCACTCAGGCTATTGTTTTCTCTGTGATTAATGTGTAGTATTCACTAATTAGCCGTTCTTCTGCTTGAAACCTTACATTAATGTATTCATAAACAGCGGGGAAACACTCGAATCCTCCGGGGACAATTTATTTAATGGGGTTATTTAAAACTCGAAAGGACTTCCCTTAATGTACAACTAATCGATCCGTCCAAATATCGTGAGAACTGCCCGGTTCAGTGTCTTCCAGTATCATTTCTTCAGAGGCGTGCTACCTCCCGTGGCCGATGGTCCCTCTCCTTACAGTACGTCAGTGTGGTGGGGCAGGCGGACTGCAAGCTCCAGTCTGCTGAGGTTGCAGTAAGTGCCGTGTCTTTTCACGGAGTGATAGCAGGACAGCGACAGGGTGCACTGTAGGTGTGTCTCACAATTGTTCATGCTGAAAAACTCTTATTCAAATGTTTTCGACGTCGAGATGGCGTGAAAGAGGCACGCGTAACGAACGCACCACAGAGCCGACGCGCGCAATTCATTCCACAGTGAGGAGGGAGAAAGAATAACTCTCCCTTCGGCATCCCGCTCACTTCACCATGGATTTGAGGTTAAAAAGGCAACGAGGAACACTCTCATGGCTGACACTACTTTTTTGCTGTATCGGTGGGACATTAAGCAGAGGTAAGCAACTTGCGTTTAATTCAAAATTGAGGCTACAGTCATGACTATTCTCTGCTGACTATGTTATGCCTTGGTGTCACTATATAATCGTGTGCACAAGTTGTTTTAAAACTTACTTCTCTATTTGGCCGTGGAAATGCTAACAATTGAAGACAGTTAAGGGAAACGGCGACAACGGGCTCGAGCCATTGGTTATCCCCTTGAGAAATAAATGCATATTTTGGGTCCGTGGGAGCGCCCTCAGTTTGTGGTGCAATGGGTTTAGCTGCACAAGACAGCAGTTTATTGACAACGTGTTGGGATACAATTGCTTGTAACGATTCGTCCAACAACTTTCAGCTTGCTTGGCAGAAGGAAAATAATGCGGTTTCGACCCGTATGTTTATGCAGAAAGACAACTGCAGGCAGGCGGTGTGTTCTTGTTGGATATGTCTCGTCTACGTTGGTTGCACCGAAGACATCACCATTGAAATAGTTGGAGTAAATTGCACATCTTCTACAGTGTTTGACCCTTTGTTTTTGCTACATGTAACGGGAACATATGTGGGCATCACCCCGTGGATAGAAGAGTATCTGCTGAAGTGTCCAAACGTACGCATGCAGTCAACATTCCCCAAATACGTTATTGCTTTACCGAAGCGGTCGCAGTAGCCCATGTTTTAATTAGTTTAGCGGGACGTTGATGAATACACAATTGACACCTTGTCCAGCTCTTCTTTCCTATCAGACTGCGATACGCTGGCCGTGATCGCAAGAATAGCAAGATGTTCATACTAGGCTACTGCCTTCAGACTCCAGTATTTATTGCAACTTGCAGCTCTTTCACCTGCTGATGGCAGCAGCCCATCCTGTTAATTCAGTTAGTGAGTGTCTTTGTTTTTGTGTATGGTTCATCATGACAATGTAATGTCTGGACGGGGTGTGGGTGATTTGTAAAAAGTTGGTAGCCTATTCACAGCAATCGTGGTCCACGTTGATTTATGTGAATTGCCGTTACCAACACAACTATTAATCTTTGAAACTATGTGGGTGAAATGTTTTCTTACGAGCCGTAATGACACATACGGTGCTTGTCCAGTAGTGGTCATACTTGAGCTTTTGAGAGGTGTTAAAAGATATGCTCTTCCTTGTACACTTGCCCTGTTTCTCCCGCCCTCCCTCTACGGCAGGCGTACACGCGCACACGCGCGCGCGCACACACACACACAGGCGCATTTGTATGGTAATAGACGCAGATGGCATTGAACTTTGCGGGGGTCCCTTCTCTATCACACATCAAATTCATGCATATTTGTATGCCATTGTCAGCTGAAAATATGTGTGAGCTCTTCCTCTGGCCATGACCCACTGGCACAGAGTGCGTCAACAATAGAGAGAGAGAGAGAGCAGCCATAATTTAATAACCAATGTTGTTTTATCCATGTCATTATCTTGCATATTACAGTAGTGCCGAATCATTCTCAGGTCACTGAATCTTTCTATCCATGCAGAGACAATGGGCTTGACCCATATTTGACCTGTCAACATGGATTCTCTTCTTCTCGATCTGTGCTCATTTTAAAGCCACAATATGTTGAAGTATTGTAAGTAGTGCTGCACTCTCTTACATCCTCTTTCTTACAACACAAATGCACAAACACAAAAAAGACTGCCACACTGGTTCAGACACATTTCCACACCCGAGAACATGAGTAAGTGCAAAGTGACATAAGCTCACAGCAGAACAACTCGCTTCCAGGCATAAAGTATGTTTACCGCTGCAGCGCAGCCAAACACGGTACAGTGAATGATAGCAGGGGGATTATGTAGGCCAATCCAGT
The DNA here is from genome assembly GCF_034702125.1 of Engraulis encrasicolus. NCBI lineage: Eukaryota > Metazoa > Chordata > Actinopteri > Clupeiformes > Engraulidae > Engraulis > Engraulis encrasicolus. The sequence goes on along the minus strand of NC_085868.1, from coordinate 13,393,838 downwards.
CAGTAAGAAAGCACAGGACTGTGAAGCGTGGCAGCCAGTAGAAAGGTGTATGTTACTTTTTCCACTAAAGTCTTTCACTTATACCATGTTTACTACCTGTATGAGTATTTTAGCTCCGTAGAATTGCCTGTCACCACTCACAAACACTCTGCTTGCCGATAGAAAGAATTCATTGCATTCATTCTTCTGTTCAAATATTAGTCCGTTTGCTGATTTCTAAGATTGATTCTACCCTTTGAAACCATGCTAATGGAACTGGAACCTGACCCTCTGCCTTTCACGTATGGGTGGCTGGTTTATTAGGCTATCTCACTTAGTAGACTTACCTGCCTTTCAAATGGTGTGTGGGGGTAACTTTTTATTTGGATAATTGTCCTACAAACACATTGTATCTATCAAGCAGCTAGTTTGTTGATATCAGGGTTTTCATTTAGTTACTCCACACACTGACTTTACTGAATCATCATCCAAACAAGCACATAGCCTTCAAACGCAAGACTCAATCCACGGATGCCTACACTAAATCTATGGAAATTAAGTGAATTGTCAGCACGCTTTCTCTTGTTTTGCTTTTTCATTCCCATTCAACATTTTCAAGCTATCCGCTCTTCGCCAGAAGTACACATTCACTGATAATAAAATACATAATGGCAGTCAGTGTGCAAACAGAGCACTTTTATTTTATATAGTTGTTTGACCCTTTTGTCATGCACCTGTGTTTCGGATGTGCTGCCACTACCCCTTCACTTTGAAAAAAAGTCCATGCCACAAATTTGATCCAACCATCCTCTTCGATCATATCAGCTGATCATAACAAGAATTAAAAATTGTTAAGTGAGGTCATTGGTGTTCAAAGAAAAAAAAAGCATGTTTTCACTCCCTGAACCCTAAGAATCCCTGAGAACTTTGCCCTTCACGTACCATGACACACGTTTTTGACAGAAATCGTACCAGTGCGTGTAATGAACCCAGAATCCACGTCACTGGAAATCCCTAATTATTCCTTCAGCATTATTTCAGTCACACCTACAAAGGGAAACTAGTGAGTGGCATGCAATTTTGCACACTCATGTAACTTTTCAGAGCTAGGGATTGAGGTGGAGTGGGTTTGTACAGATGTAGAGTACAAGTTTTCTCTCCACGGACAGGACATGGCAACCCTGTGAACCCTAGACCAGTGGTTCTTAACCTGGGGTGTGGGAACCCCCTGAGGGTTGCGCCAGAGATTCCAGGGGGAGCGCAGAGTTTTGTTTATGTTGAGGTTGTGACTAAAATTCTGTATAGCGAACATTATAATTAGGCCAAATCAAAACCAAATTAAAACATGATTTGGTCCCCATCTTAAGTCATTAAGGTATTAATTAATGTCTCAAGCAAGAATCATTGTACTTAATTGCTTAAATCAACTTTTAGTGCGTGTGCACGAGTAGAAGTTGGGGTTGGGGGTGCACGGCTTGTCTTGTGCAAGCGTAAGGGGGTGCTTTAAGAAAAAAGGTTAAGAACCACTGCCCTAGACGAAAGGGAAAGGCAAGAAACTACACAGTCAGTCAGGCAGACACAGCATTGATCAACTTTGGCGTGGTAGAGAAATAGCCTGACAACCTCACAACACCGAAAACAAAAGATGTAGCACAGCACAACAAACAAAAATGGCAAAACGCACCTTGACACCTTCACACCCTCAACCGCGACACTGAAGAAGGCTCTGTGCAGCCGAAACGTCTGTCATGTAAGTCCCTGCAATGTTAAAATAAAAAGAAAACAACAACAAAAAGAAGAAAAATTGAGTGCGATCCATTTCCTACAAACGCACCTTTCCAAAATGAGATCAGATTTTTTTTAGAACAACACAGCGGTATACCAGGCCTGCACAGCAAAGGTCAGCACCCTGCCACACATTGCACCCTGCTGCCCTGGGTCTACTGTGCCCAATGCTGCTCTTCCAACTCCTCATGCACTTTGCTCCAGAACTCTGTGTCTGTGCCTGCAGATCCACACAGAGGAGCTGTTGCTGTATGTGAGAGTGCATGTCGTAATGCTCTTCTCCCTGCGTGTGTGTGTGTACGTGTGTAAGTGTGTGTGTGTGTGCGTCTGTACGTGCGTGTGTGTGTCTGTGCGTGTGTGTGTGTGTGTGTTTTTTGGACTGAGGTGGGTTGTGCAGGCTTCAATTCATCTCTGTTCTTCACCAGTAGTCACATGTTTGCATGAGGTGCAGTGATGCCGAGAGCACAGCACAGGGGCTGAGAAAAGACACACGAACGCACGCACACACGCACACACGCACGCACGCACGCACGCACGCACGCACACACACACACGCACACACGCACGCACGCACGCACGCACGCACGCACACACACACTCAGCCAGATAATGTATTGTGCCACTTTGAGTTTATGTCAGGTGACCTATTTTTCTGGCAATTTCTTTTGGGATTCCTGAAAAGTTCAGATAGATTATTGGCGAGGAAAGGCATGAATAAATATGTTGTTGATTTAACTTGCTAAATATTTCAAGAATACCCTGAGCTGAAGGAGAGATGAATATTTCATAAAAGGTCATCGCGCAGTAGAAAGGCAAGGCATGGACACATGTCATGGGCACGCTAAACTGTACATTATGTAAAGTGAAAGGTGAAAGCCCATTGGGAAACTCCAACTCCAACTCCCATTGTCATTGTGACACAGCACTCCACAGCACACAAGTGAACACTGCACACAACGAAATTGCATTTATGCCTCACCCGTGCAAGGGGGCAGCCCTCAGTGGCGCCCCATGGGGAGCAGTGCGGTGGGACGGTACCATGCTCAGGGTACCTCAGTTATGGAGGAGGATGGGGGAGAGAACTAGATATTTACTCTCCCCACCAACCTGGCGGGTCAGGAGTCGAACCAGCAACCTCTGGGATGCAAGTCTGACGGGTTGCCGGTTCGACTCCCGACTGTGTGTGTGTGTGCGTGTGTGTGTTAATGGGTGGCTGTGTTCACACATGTGCGTTTGTGTATGTGTTTAATGCAGTTGTGTGAAGTGCGTTTTGCATATCGGAAGTACATTCAGAATATGCAATGAGGTCTAAAGAGTCATTGTTGTGATGCACATGGAAATATGCAAATATAAAGACGACAGAAGAATCAATTAGTGAGTAGGAAGGCAGAGTTGAAATGCCAGGAGAGGTCTCTTGTTTGGCTGTGGTTCAATTCTGTGCACAGTTGGCTCCAAGCAATGAGCAGGGGTACTTACGCCTGAGAATGATATCATGGAGAGCTCTTGTGGTGCAGATTTTTTTCTTCATTTTTCTTTATCCTGCCACCTGTATGAAAAGTCTGCCACTGAACTGGCAAAGCTATAGAATCAAGAGTTGGTGTTGAAGACACATATAAGGTAGTTCGAACTGTTCAACTGTTATTTACATGTGCAATGGTGGCACCAGTGAAGCATTCCATAGTGTGGAAGTTATGGATTCAAGAGGAGACCAATGTCTTTTGAATACCAAGACATTATTTTGACTCAACAGTTCAAAGTTCCATGCACAGCTCCTAGGTGCTGGTAGATGCAGGAATGTTCAATACTTCAAAAGAAAGAAGTCTACCGCACACTTTATGCTCGTTTTATTAGAGCGAACAACGCGTTTTGCCTCAGTGCGTCATCAGGCTCGGTAGACTTCTTTCTTTTGAGACATTATTTTGACTATTAACACATTGATGACAAAAGCGCCTGCAAAAAATGCCTGCTGAATGTCTAAGCCCTTCTTTGGAAAGTTGCCCTCAACCTAAATATCTCAGGGTTTAAATGCAACGTATTTCATGTTTTTATGTGCATCAGAGGCTAAGACCCTCATCTTGCATTAGAATGTGTTCATTCAGCTGTAACATACCCACATTTTTATGAAAAAAGCTAACATCTCAAGATCATGAATGCAGCGTATACGCGTCTCCAGGCACCAAAGGGTTAATGAAGTGGTGAGTCTGTTTCAAGGTTTATATTAGTTGAATTTTTAGCAGCTTTTTGATAGGTTAATAGTTACTAGTAAGTTAGTTTTGAGTGACAACGTAGTACCAAGTGGTGTATGCTTGACAACCAAGGTCTGGCAAGCTGGCTTTCACTTCAAAGAAGTTATTCAATGATTTATACACTGTCAACATCCTTCAATGCCACGCTTTGAATGTCAGGACTCTCAATACATCAATACATTCTACAAAGTTTTGAACAACGTTGAGCTTTTTCAATCTTTGAATCATTTATTTCTGAGAAGACTTGCAAGTTAACCAAGTTTTCAGAATCATACAAATCCAGTCAGTGTGATGTTTTGTCTCTTTATAATTAGCGAATAATATATTGATAATCTTTGATTAAAATGCAGAAATGTCATCTGCAGAATTCCTCCTGGACTACCTTTCAACATGTTAAGTGAAGCTGATTGTTATATTGGATTTTGCGAATGCTCACGCGACTAGTACTAGGCCTACCTACCGCACAAGGAAACAAAGTCAGAGAAAAGTGGAGGGCTAAAACATATGGCTCCCCCTTGAATTGAGATGGTATTCTTCACAGTGTGGCTTTAAAAAGAACAAAAAAAATCAAACAGACAGATATTGTGATTGTGATTGAAGGACAGCCTTTGTGTCCTTCTCTGATCTCTGATGGTGCAGTATCAAACCAACTCACCCCAGGAAAAACTATTTGCTGGTTGCTCAGTAATTTGTGTGTGCATGTACGTACGTGTGTGTGTGTTGGGGGGTGCTTGTATGTGTGTGTGTGTGTGTGTATATGCGTGTGCGCGTGCGTGCGAGAGAGATAGAGCGAGAGAGCGAGAGAGAGGGAAATGTGACTGGACATTATGATTCACGATATGGTAGCATCTCAGAGAGCGGGGGAGAAGGGACAGTGGGAGAAAGAGGGTAATAAATCGGCCCCATATATCTTCTTCACTGTCATTTATGAAAATGTGTACCGGAGGAGTCAAAGCCTTGAATCAGACTGCTAAGAGGTCAAGGTTACAAAAAAGATACAGTATCTTGCTTGATTTTTAACCACCCAACCTCCACCGCACCACCCTCAACTCCACATTTCTCAACTTTTTTTTCTCTCCACTCACTAAACTTCAAGGTGCTAGGCGTGAATCGAGATTTATTAATCCGGAGAGCAGTATTTAAGCATCAAATTGACAGAAAACTACACCTCACGGTGGACTCACCGAGATATTCGCGTTCCCTTAATGTTTCCGGGAGCATCGCGAGTCTGAGAGGTTTGCGGGCTGCCTTTCACACTGCACAGAGTCCACGTTCTATCCACGGGCAGCAGCCATTCATTTTCATTGGAACACGGTCATTGTACGGGCACGTCTGCGCAGGGAAATAGACTCCAGCTCTATTTTCAAGGAGTATCGCGGACATGTCCGGTCTGCCGCTCGCGGGGCCGAACATGTGCCCCGCTTACACCGCGCTCCTGTGTCCAAGGCATGATCTGTTTTCATGTATTCTAACCGTTTCAAACTGATACCGGACACATTAAGCGGACGTCTCATGCTCGCGGTGTGTAAGGACTGTCAGCTGTCAGTGTTCCGGGCAGACAGCACACACCATGTGTGAGCCTAGGGCCAAATACAGTACTTTTAAAGCACCCCAAAAAAATTGATTCATTTGTCTTGTGCTGCCTGTCGCTGAAAGATAGGAGTTCTTAGGAAGCGAATCCATCACTTGACTTGCTTGGATACGACACCAGTGTGGGCCTCGGCTGCATGCATGCTCTCATCTACTGTGGCCCCCTGTGACAATATTTTCATAAATGCCACCACAGAGGGAGCAGGAGGGGGTGGGGTGGGGTGGGGTGTAGCATAATGGGCCCTGTCACATGTATATTAATGTGTCCGCTGGTAGTAAATTATCAGGCCTCTCTGATTAAATCTCCATGGGGAGATAGAGAGAGAGAGAGAGAGAGAGAGAGAGAGAGAGAGAGAGAGAGAGAGAGAGAGAGAGAGAGAGAGAGAGAGAGAGAGAGAGAGAGAGAGAGAGAGAGAGAGAGAGAGAGAGAGAGGGTGGTGGAGGGGAAGGTATGGTTGACTGCCATGTCACCTGCAGCAGCAACAGCAGCAGCATTACCCACAGTTCCCAAACAACCGCAACAACTGGTTGCTGTCAAGACTACACTTCACACAAGGCCACACCCTGTGCTAATAAATCTCTTAATGCTCCACATGCTCACTGTTGACTATTCCTGATCAGAAAATCACAGAAGGATTGTTTTCTACTTTAGCAAAGCTTTTGTTTATGTTTCCTTGAGCTAAAATGAGAGATAGGACGCAATGGGAATGTTATGACTGATCTTGCTCTGCGGTACTGTTGAGGGAATGTGCAGTATCGTTTTTATCAGGGGAAGTAATTAAAAACTGGATTCTGGCCTACATATCTCATTGCCACCTGATAGCTTTCGTTCCGTAACCTCTCCTGGCCACTAACAGATTAGCTCTGTCTCCCTTTTTGGCAGAATGAAACCAGTGGAGTTCTCAATTTACTTCACTTGTCAGTCA
>NC_085868.1:13379812-13384812 GCF_034702125.1 Engraulis encrasicolus | reverse complement strand
TTGCAGGAAACAAATGTATATGTCAGGACTCCACGTCTGCAAAGTGGTAAAACAAAGCAAGTGTTTAACTCTCAGTGCAATCACAGGGCCTTGTGTGATAAAGTATATCTCAGACAGGGCCAGAGTGGTTGACCTCCAACTGGCCACGGTTGTACGCACCTTAAATTACACCAGGAGCATTGAACTGCACCTTACTGTCATCTTGGCTTCAGTCTAATTAAACCCAAGAGATACTGCCACACTCCCATGGTACTGCTGGAAAACACTGCGATTGATAACCCAATACAAAATTTCAACATCATTATGAACTTGCATGCAGCAAAATGTGCTCTCTCGACTATGTTGTTTATATTAGGCTATCATTGGAAGTCAGCCAATCATAATGTATCTACAAAGAAGACAGTTAATAAGTCTTCAGAATCTTCAAAGCGGTAGAACTGAGACAAGTCAAAAGATTAGAAATGTTATCGAAGTCAAACTTTTGAAGAAGATGTTAAAGATGTTTTCAAGAAGATACAGTCGAGGACTAGATACAAGGTAAATGCACTGCTGCAGGAGGTTGAGTTGAGTTCAGGGGGTTGATCCTTGGAGTTGAGGCTGTGAGAGTGGCTTCCCTGCCCTGAGCCAGACTGGGAGCAGCTGTACTTTGTACGCTTTCTGAGCTGTGAAATATTCATGAAAATCCGTCTTGGAGTTAGTCGTCAGAGTTTCAGGGTCTATCCACATACTATAGTAGACAGAGAGCCTTTACCTCAGAGCAAGGCCAAACTGACGTTTTTCATCAGGCATTCTTGCCCTCCAACAAAAATGAAAATGTACATGGAGTTGCACAATAAGAGCCTTGGATTTATTTAAGAAATACGAAGAAGTGAGTGTTACTAATTAGCACTACAGTACTGCAAGTCGTGCACTCTAAGAAAATTTCCCTGCAAAATAACGGCAGTTACTGGCAATTATATTTACCTGTAATTCTACTGTTATTTCACACCAAAAATCAAATACAGCTCATTGCTGTTTAATGTGTCACAGTATATAACATTTTTTCAGCAGCAATTGAACTGTTAAATAACAGTACTCTACAGAAAAATAACAGTACATTTCAGTCAAAAAGTTGAATTGTACTGTGTGATGACAGGCAAATACTGGGTCATAGTTGTATTCATGAATATGGCCATGGCAACTTCCCACCCCACCCATCATTCTCCATAACTGTGGTACCCTGGCCATGTTACCACCCCACCCTCCCATCGTTCACCATGACTGGAGTGCCTTGAGCATGATACTATGGCGCAATGCTGTATTGAGAAAATGGTTTGCGGTGGTCCTTTGAAAGTGTGGGCATGAATAAAATTTCAGAGTACGCAGTGCTATGTTACAATGATAGTGTGCAAGGTGGGCTTTTTACTGTATTGCTTGATGAGCCAATGATGAATATAGCATTGGTCAGTCTTTAAAAAATTAATTTGCACCAAGTAGCACAGCAAACAAGCAGCACTACAAGCTAGCCTAATTTGCAGCAGGCACATTATATGCAACAATGCCACAAATGATGCCACATACAGCAAGCTTTCACAAAGAGGAAAGTGTGCAAGCATGTAAGCAAGCTTGTAGGCAAACAAGTGCTATGCTGTGCCATGCAGGCCAGCCAGCAGGCAGGCAAGCAACTGAAGTGTTGATAGTCCAGATTTATATACAGGTGCAAGAGTACCATGTGACCAGAGTCATCAGGCCCTTGGCAGGTGACGCCCGTAATTGAATAATGGCATAACAGCCCTACTCAGGTGAGGCCAGGCACTGATTAGCAGATTGGTTTAGATGGGGCTGCTTGTTGCAAGAGTGTTACAAGTTCTTAAAATGTTTCAGCCATTCACACTTTCATCACTATCAAAATGCATGTGCTACACACACTTTGCTGCATTTCCTTAGAAATTGTTTCATCATGCTTGATAGTATCAGATAATCTTTAACCAGTCAGAATGACTTCAGTTCTTCAGGTGGTATTGAAGTTTGATGGTGATCACGGACAAGTGGAGGATGAATGGGTTTCAATGGTGCTGCCTAAAATAACTTGTTATTTTCTAGAGATGCACCGGATCCGGTTCCGGTTCTGGATCCGTCAGGATAATAGAGTTTTTCACAGGGTCCGGGTCCGGCAGGATCTTAAGCAGTGGATCCGGTATCCAGCATGTTACCTAAAAATCAGGGTCTGGTGCATGTCTAGCCTAGGCTTTTCAGTCTTTCACAACCCCAATCACTGCATGGAGTGAAATCCCTTTGGAAGCGGCTATTGCAGGCAGTGTGGCAATAAGCCAATGAGTCTAAAAAATAGTTTGCGCCAACGTAATAAAAAGGGCCCACGTGTGCGAGTAGACTATATGTTTCGACCCTTTTGTAGGATCCGGTTCCGGATCCGGCAGGATCTTATTCAGTGGATCTGGTATCCGGCAGGATCCTNAAAATAAGGATACGGTGCATCTCTAGTTTTTTCCACAACGGTGAATACTGCTATTGTGCAGTACTTACTGTTTATGCTCAATATGTGACTCAACGTAATATTTTCACAGTAGTTGTCTGTTTTTTCGAAAAACAGTAGAATGCTGTTGCAGAATTGCCGTAAATAAACAGCTATTTGTTACAGTGTGGCCACAATGTTTTTTACACAGTAAATGTTGTAGTGTTATCTCAACACTAGTCTGAGCACATATGGTCCCACTCAATTTTAGTGTTCAATTTGAACTCTTTGAGTGTTTAATTCACACTGCAAAGCTATACCATGTTCTAAATAGTGTTCACAATACAACTCTCTTAGTGTTAATTCAACACTCAAAATAATCAAAATTGAGAGGGGTCATACACTATGCTCAGAACATTGTTGAGTACTGTAAATGTGACTGCATGGTTTTAAATAATACCCTCTTACAGACATAGTGGTCTTAAAGGGACACTGTGTGAGATTTTTAGTTGTTTATTTCCAGAATTCATGCTGCCCATTCACTAATGTTACCTTTTTCATGAATACTTACCACCACCATCAAATTCTAAGTATTCTCTATGACTGGAAAAATTGCACTTTTCATACATGAAAAGGGGGATCTTCTCCATGGTCTGCCATTTTGAATGCAAAAATGACTGTACTTGGACCACACTAGAAAATATGTAAACTTTCATGTAAAGATCAAATTTGGCAATGGGCAGCCCCGTTTCAATGAGCAGCATAATTGCAGTACCTTTTTTGACCATTTCCTGCACAGTGTCCCTTTAAGTTTCAGATATTACCCATATATGGCCACAGCTGGGACGCCTGATTTGCCACCACCTCCTATTGATCGTGTAGGCCCCAGGCTATGGTCTGGTCTCGGCTGATTATAAGACTACTGCTGCTTCTGCAGGGAGTGGACCATTTTAGGTGGCCATTTTAGTTGTGGCATTGACAAGTGTTGCTTTATGAAATTGGGCAAATATCCAAATACCGTTTCTGTGTTCCATGCTCTGAAACGGTTCTTTCTACAGTAAGTCGCATATGTCACGTTTCAATATGTATCCCAGAGGTGTTATACAGTAGACCTATATTGCTGGTAAGGCCACACCATTGTAGCAAGGTGAGGGGAATGAATGTGTGCTGCCTCCTCTTCACTGAGAATTGCACACTATAAAATCAAAATGTTGCATTTTTGCAGCCCGGCCTTTTCGTTTTTTGTCGGTAATATATGACTCAAGCTAAACTCAGGTACATGAAACAAATAAATACATATGCATGGGCAATATGTCGTTTTTGAGATGTGTTTATAGTTTTAGTATCAGGCATTAATGTAAACATATGGAAATGTACCAATGTTTCAGCTGATGTTGAGCAATGTTCAGCATATGGCTGATTTCCAGAGGGCTCAGCTTTTATGGTGTACACACTATGAATTGATTATTTCCAGTCATTGGGATTCAGCCAAACCTGTTTCCACAATGTCAATTGTTCTCTGGCGGTCTTGTATTGAATACAAATTGACCCATTGTAATTTATGAGTGCATTACATATACATGTATTGAAGGTGTTTCTGAACTCAAGCTATCAGCAAAATACTATTTCATTCATAACCAGTGCTAAGATCTGGCAAACAAAAGCTCATACATTACAAACCACCACATTTTTATGGTAGAATTTCTTGCTCTAAATAAAGGCCCATAATACTCACCTGCCCCATACACTGTCAAATGAAACCGATCAGAACAGTTTGTTTACAAACCCCAGTAGCTATTGATTAATGCCAGAGAGATGTCCACCCTATTCTTCTCTCACAACAGTCATCACGCCTGTCGGTCAGCCTGCCCCTTTGCTGTCCTAAATTAAATCAAACTTGCCAGCCAAGTTAAAGTGTTTCTCCCGTAAAATGACTCCAAGCCTATTTGAAGGTAAAGAGATAGAAACAACACGAACTCTTTGTCTCTGTCGGGCAGTGAATGTATGGTAGGCCCCAGAGTGTTTGGTATCATGTGTCAATTTTCCTCCAACAAAAAAACAACCCTTATAAGTCAACCTTATTTTAAGGATGGAAACTTCCGTCCGCTGTTTAGGCCTATGATCATCTCTCCGTCTGTGATGAATAATGCATGCAGAAAGGAGAGAGCTCTGCTCTGCTCTGCCTTTCAGGCCAAGTCTTCCACGAGGGGAAACAGCATCAGCCAGTGCAGCGCCTGTACTGGCCCACACCTAAGAAAGAAAATGTTCAAAAAGTTTGCAGCGTTCACCTGCTGTGTTTCTGATGCTTTGATTTCACATAGGCATAAGATATTCATCTAACGCAGTGGTTCCCAACCTTTTTCTTAAGGGACCCATGTTTTTACTATTGTAAGCTTTGGTGACCCAACCACGCGAGCGCCCGCACGAGACGGAGTCACAAGATGCCCTCTGTTTCCTGCGAAAACTCATTTTAGTTATTTTATTCCTCAATTCGTCTTTGGTCAAATATAGAATAAATGTTTAATGTAGCACTTACAATTTGTTTCTT
>NC_085868.1:13317312-13374812 GCF_034702125.1 Engraulis encrasicolus | reverse complement strand
ATACTCTGAAGCCAATCACAGGTATGCAAATTGGGAGTGTCGCTAAAGGCCCAACAAAGAAATTACACTGATGGTAAGTTTAATCAACCTTCAGAAGAATAGAACAGTGTGGTATAAAGTAGAGTTTACTGACTGTAATGTAGCATGTGCTGCATTAAGTGATATGATGGTTTTCTAATATTGCATCTTCAAAAGGATTCCTGATTCCTGATCCTGATGATGAGTAAACCATTGTCTTGTTTGACACAACAGTGTCCTTTGTCACATCATGTAGAAATTATTATTTTTTATCTGTTCTTAAGGGAGAGAACAGATTTTTGTACAGAGAGAGTTTGTACAGTTTTGTGCAAAGTACTCTAGTTTATTACAGTTTTTCTTGATCGCTTTGACACAGTTGATACTCCAGAAAGCACATTTTCATACCAGTTCACACAACAGGCTAACCAGTTGAACCGATTCTCCAAACAAAACATCTTTGTTTGCAAAAGGCTACTACGTTTCCAAAATATTTAACATATGCAATAAAAGCAAACTCTGTCTTCAGTCCAATACACAATGCATAGCAGTGTATGAACACTCCCAGTCAGTCATTACACAATGGTCATAAAAATCCAAAACACGGCTATCATGTTGACACAATTTGCCGTTATTTAACACTGTTGTCAATTACATAACTTTCAAGCCAGTTCCATTGTTGTTTCTTTTACTTAGCCACTGACTCTGCTTGATCAGGATCTACTGACTGAGAGACAGCTGGCCCAGTAAATGCTTTGCATAAAGATTTGAGTTGTGTGTCTTTTCTTATGTAAAATAGTCAGTAGGCTAGATAGTGGGTCCGTGTAACAATAATGCCTTATTGCAAAGAATTGGACTGAAAATCAGAATACTTTCATGTAGTTTTTGTTTTGTTTTTATTTGTTTGTTTTGTTTTCCTTTTTTTTACAACTGTAATCAAAAATGTAATGGCTGATAACGGTATTACAGAAAGTATGTGTAAAGTAAAATATGATGTTGAAGTACGAGAATGCACTTAATTTAACGCAACAAATTTGCAAAAGAACTCCATGCCAAGAACACTGTGTATTAAGACTGATTGCTAAATTAAGATTTTTGAGAAGGAGTATCAAATAGGTGCTCTGGTGTGTTCATACAACTGACGGTAGTTTCTAAAAGTCAGGGGTAGATTTTCCTGTATGGTTATCAGAGCTTAAACAATGAATTGTGTACTACTTAAATGGCACATGCGTTAACTGTTTAGCAAAAACTGTGTTATATGATTGGGAAATATGTCAAGTCAACAAGAATGTGCTAACACATATGCACAACGTGTCTTTTGCTTTGCTAAAATAGTGATCATGACGACTTTGTGTGAGTCAGATTAAAAAATCGTGTGAAAGCGATCAAGAAAAACTGTAATATAATTTGTTATTTTGAGGATAATGTCTAATCTTTTAGAGCCTAATTAATACTGGATTAATTTTCAACTAATTAATCTCTCAATGATGGGATCTGGCTTGCTGTGTAAACAACAAACTTCCCCAAAGTCATTCAGTTGAAAAGATGTAATATCTTTCTGAGTGCAATGTAGTTATATGAGGAAGGACTTTTACTTTTCCTTTTCCTTAATTTTCACTGATAAATCATTTATGACTGAATCATTTTAAGTGAGTCCCCTACCTGTATTGTATAACATTGATGGGTTTGGCGAATCACCCTGAATGCTGCTGTCATTTAAGGGAAAAAGCGTATTAGCGGTGACCTCCTATCCAGTCCAAATTAAAGTCCAAATTTGCCATCTGCAGTATTTCTCTTCTCCAGAAAACAGGAAATCAGTGGTGGTGGTGGTGGTGTTTGCTAGCTTGATTGCTGGCCAGGTTAATTACTTCAACGGGCCTGGAGAATCTGAACATCAGGCAGCAGATGCACTTGAGCCCAATGAAAACACCCCATAATAGACTCAGACTACAAGAGGCTGTAGCCTCCCCACCGGCCTGGCCAACACCACAAATTTACACACGAACACAGAACATTTTGTATTGTTGATTCAACACTTATTGAGTGTGAAAAGCACTGTGAGTGTTAAAATCAACCAAGTGTAGAATTAACAGTGCATACTTAACCGTGTAGGTCTATCTCTCTCTTCACAAACTGTCAATGGCTACCATGGTGACAGCTACTCCCAGGTAACAACAAGCTGTTTTTACCAAAGAACCAAGAACCCTTTTCTAGGAACTATCAAAACAAAATAAAAAAAACACAGTCGGTCAAATACAGAATGGTCAACATCCTAATGGTCAATGATGGCCATGTCTGTGCTGTAAATATTCGTGTTACCCTAACTGTTAAGCACCATGAAATTTTCATATGCACCAGACAGGTTTCGTCACACTCATCTTGTGGCCCGTGGGCAACAGTCCAGCATAACCTAAAGGCATGCCATGCCAGGAGTGCCGTGAACACTTGAGGATGCGAGTGATGAAGGGGGCTTTTGCAGTGAACTTTTGCAGTTCATTGCAAGGTGCAGTCTGACTCAGCTGGCCCAACAGCTACTTTTAGCAGAGTGCCAATCACCCCTTCCAACAGCATTAGCTATTTTGGAGAGCTTGTTGAACTTAATGCAAGTGTGCATGTCTCATGTCTGACTGACACACACACACACACACACACACACACACACACACACACACACACACACACACACACACACACACACACACACACACACACACACACACACACACACACACACACACACACACACACACACACACACACATTCCTTGCTTCTAATTAATGAACTCTCTTATAGTCTTGTGTCCCTGGCAGTGCATCACTGGAGTCACATGTTTATCTGATCATGCAGTATATACTCTCGCCCTAATCTCCAATTAAAATTAACCCTCTTTTTCCCAACCTCATTCCCGCAAAGGATTGCACTGATAACACATCCTGTCACTAGCTGCATCTCTCTCTCTCTCTCTCTCTCTCTCTCTCTCTCTCTCTCTCTCTCTCTCTCTCTCTTCGCTCTCTCTCTCTTCTCTCAGTCTCTCTCGCTCTCTCTCTGGATCGATCTTGCTCTCTCCTTTGTCAAGTGTCCTTGATTCACTAACTTGATTTCTCTAAATTTTGCCGTTTGTTTACAGAGAGCTGTGATGGATCACTGGTGTCTCACCTCCCTCCCTCGGCCTTCAAGAGCTCCTCTCAGCTGTCCAGCAGCCATGGCCCAGGCTTTGCCAAACTCAATCGCAGAGACGGTCAGTATTTTTTCCCCTAAAATTTAAATGATTTGTTCGGGTGGAGAGAGTGGAAAGAGAAAGGAAATGACCAGGAGAGAGATTAGGTTGGATCTCAAGGTCAAGCACTTCATGGTCAGACTCAAAGCCAGGGGTGCGTTTCCGCAATGTTAGCTTTGAACAACAGATGTACTTTGTAGTTATCTACTTACTTCAAGGCGAAATCCGTGCATTTCTCGAAACCTTACTATTCCCACAGTAAGCCAAAAGTAGTGCGGCTACTTTCCTGAGTCCACACCGCTACTTACTTTCTTGGCATTGCAGTGCGTGACCAAAGAAGCAACAAGAGATAGGCATGATTGCCGAGTCATGAGTCAGCTGTTTCCTCCTAAATTCAGTGCGTGAAGTAGAAAGCAATAGTGTACAACCACCACCAGCACATTTGATTGGATGTCACGACACCGTGACTCGCTGTTTCCTCCACAACACACCTTGAAATTTCTTTGTGAAAAACACGGCTGTGGCATTCAATCTGACACCGTCCCGCACCAAAATGCAGTATTATCTGCATGCCGATTGGATTTCGTTTCATCCCGAGGTGTAATTTGTAAAATATTTGAACAATAAAGTTGTGGTTACTCCCAGAAAATCGTCTGTTGAAGTGTCATATCCGTAAGAAATTTTCGCACGGATTTCATTCCATAGCCTAGTGGTATTCACGCTTGCATCCCAATGGGAAAACAGAAGCCACACCGGTTCGAATCCACATGGTTGCAGTGCCACAATTTTGGAAATATCTGGCAGAAATAGATAATTTATGTTGTGCATTACCAACACACACGTGCAGCCAAGGGAAAATGTGTTACACTGTAGGGTCCAAAACACGATTTCACGAGTTGTTGTCAACATGCTGCACACTGGTTTCGAACTCGCGTAGCTCCCATTGATAGGCAAGCGTAAATACCCCTAGGCTATGAAATGAAATTCGCGCCAAAAATATTTAAGTACTTGACACGTAAGCCAGCGCATTTCCGGGAGTAACCAATACTTTCTTATCTAAATATTTCACAAATTACACATCGAAATGAGACGCAATTCAATCGGTATACAGCTAAAAGTTATTAGTGTGGGATTCATCAGATTCCAAGGATATGACGGTTTTTTTTCACGAACAAATGACATGACGTGAATTTGTGTTCTGAACACTCTCGCAGCTGTATCATCACTTTGTGTGCATGTCGATTGATTTTCATCGCTTTTGCACCACAGGATTAAAAGATATTGACACATTTGTGGTCAAATATGTACTACAAGTTTAGCTAATGGGTGGAGTCACACTCTGAAGTAGACTAGCGCTGTGTGTTACTTGGGGTGGCTGAGGTGATGTCTGGACTCAATGGATCTACTCCAGCTGTACTTCAACTTCACTGTCCAGATACGGATAGGAGGCACCTCACTTTCAAAGTCACCACTACTTCAGAGTAAGGGTCGACCGATATATCGGCCGGCCGATATATCGGGCCGATATTTGCGTTTATTAAGTGTATTAAGTGTATGTTTTGGCCGATACGCCCACCCCGAGATTTTGACTACAGACGGGCAGCTCTGTGTTGCTATGCTGGCAGACCCGCAATGCACGCTGCTGCGTCACCCCTCCCCCTCTCATTGAGTAAAGTAAACAGCCTTGCAGGCTGCCACAAAGTTTTGGACTTTCAGACGCATAATATTTTAATGTGGACACTGAATGACATGGCATGTGCATGTAATAGGCCTAAAGGGAGAATGTTTCAGCTCCATCCATTTTCTGTACTGATTTTAATTCCCTGGTTCATTGTCCAGTCAATAATCACCACCATTTGCCATCTTTTACCTACCGTTGTAACTGTCTACCGGCATATTCAGTGTCTAATTTCCACTGCCGTTCAAAACGCGCATTTCATACCGTCATTCATTTATCAACTTCAATCTGTTTTAGCAACATCTAATAGGTAGCAAACACCACTTGCAAACTGGCTAAATTAAAATATTGTAAACCATTTCTGTAGCATTTAACCAACCAGCTCTTCCAACGAGGGTAAACTACTGTTTTATTTCCCTGGTTCATTGTTCAGTCATTTATCACCCCCATTTGCCATAACTCTTACCTAGCGTTGTAACGAGTGCCTTCCAGCATGTTTCAGTGTACATTTCCACCGCGTTTCAAAATGCGCATTTCGTAGCGTCATTCATTTATCAACTTCCATCTGTTTAGCGATCTCCAATGAGTAACAAACATCACTTGCAAACTGGCTATTTCAATTCATAGAAGTTTATTTGGTAGAAATACTGTGTAAAACATTTCTGTAACATTTAACTGACCAGGTCACCGGCATGCTGCCACTTCCTCGTTCAGCAACAAGTGAATGTTCCAATCTGTGTAAAATGGAGGGGTGTCCGCCGTTTGGTGGACAAAACCATTTTGAACAGGGGTGTTTTTACTGGTGGGATTCTTTGCAATGTATTTTATAATATGAAAATAAGAACATGGTTTTACTTGTCTATGTGTTTTGTTTGCATTTCTTTGGTTTGTTATTTTGGGCTTTTGTTTGTTATTTAGTTGATTTGATTTATTTTGTGAAAGGCCCTAGTAAATCAAGTACACCTATACAGGTGAAAAAATAGGCATTATTTAAACCCATAATAATCTTGGGGTCATCCCCAACATTTTTCAAATTTACAGTCAAGCTCTATGCTATTGTACCACTGTCAAGCCACAGTCCTTTGAATTTTAATGCCTTATGTAGGCCTATAGCTTTTTAGGTGGCTATAATGAAAAACTTGAAAAACTAGTTGCTCAGTGTGCTTTGTACATGACAGTTATTTTTCTGTTATTCATGTTATGGTGTGATGAAAAGGTGATGGGATAGGATTATTTTTTTTTTAAATGATACAGTACTGATACTCACTTTTTAACAATATCGGTATCGGCGTATCGGGTATCGGAAATCGAGTATCGGCCAAGGGTGATGGAAAAAATATCGGTATCGCATCGGCCATTAAAAAACCTGTATCGGTCGACCCCTACTTCAGAGTGCACATTACTCCAAGCAGTAGTTACTTTGTGTGCTAACGTTCGCAAAAATGTTTTGTTTACGGGTGGGTCTGGCCTCGCATAATGATTCAATGAAGCCAGAATGCCATGAATCTGGCAAACCAATTACAACGCAAAGATGTGTTTTGAATCAAAGCGGGCAGGGTTTTGAGGGAAGGTTGTTCTCCTCAACAATCTTCGGATGTATTATGCATCGAGGCCAGACTAAATTACACATCCACATTTAGTCTGGTTTATCAGGCTAATGCAACATTGCTAACAGACTAGCTACTTCGCACTTTGAGAATCGCACCCCAGGCCTGCAGGTTTATGGTATGGACACCATAACTAAATGTTCCACTGTGTTCCACTGTGCTTTGTCCCAAGAAATGGTCGTCAGTTTGTGCAAAGAGGAATTGTGACCTTGTCCAATTACTTTAGGGCCAGTGCTGGATCAATGGAAGGAAGTAATTGCATCATGATGCCACTATAGCCCCTCAATTGACTCTGTGAATTAAATGTTGCTAATCCAAATTAGCTTGAGGGTTATTAGGTGGGCTTGAAATCATGAAGTCTGTCCTGAAATGACCCTTTCCTTTCCTCACATAATTCAGGAACAAAAGGAATAAATTACCATTGTTTGAACCCCCTCCAACATTGTAATATGCAAATAAGGGCTTGTCAGTTAGGTGAAGCTGGTGGTGCTATTGATGATTTATGCATTGGCCCTTCAGCGACTCTCTAAATGTGAAGTCAGCTGGTAGGGTTTCCCAAAAGGATACACTTTGTGGAAAACTCCCTGCTTGAGTCAGCATTGTTTTAGAAGAAGATACCGCACACTCTTGTCCATCGTGCTGCAATTTATTAAGAAAACAACGTTTCGGCCCGTATGGCCTTTCTCAAGTTTTTAAAAAAAAAAAACTCGAGAAAGGCCATACGGGCCGAAACGTTGTTTTCTTAATAAATTGCAGCACGATGGACAAGAGTGTGCGGTATCTTCTTCTAAAAAACTGATCTGCCCACTACCTGCACCTTGAAACCTCTGGTGTGCGTTGGTTTCCACCTTCAAAAGATAGAGTCAGCGTTGTGACATCAGCAACATCAGTGGTGACATAGCAACGCACTTACGTGCATGCATGAGTTTGACTTTCAGTGTGGTTGGCTGGAAAACACTTGTTATATTGTTCCAGCTAGTGGTGGGAAATCTTTGTTAAGGCACGACTCTTTCATGCAAATTGTATTAGAAAAGGATCTTTCCTTCACTGCTTCAGTGTAAAAGTTTAAGCAATATACTCCAGATAACCACAATATACCCTAACCTGCTTTGACTTACTCATGAACTTAACTCCCATCCATTTCCTAATCCACACGGTTCAATCTGATATCCGTCCACCTTTTGCAGCTATTACAGCTTTAACTCATTTGGGAAGGCTGTCCACAAGGTTGAGGACTGTGTTTATTGGAATTTTTAGGCATTTTCAAGAAAAAAAGCGCATTGATGAGCTCACACATTGTTGTTGGTCAAGAAGGCCTGACTTATAGTCTCAGCTCTATTTCATCCCAAAGGTGTTCTATTTCACTTCAGGATAGGACAGGCCAGTCAAGTACATCCATACCATCACCCATGGGACCTTGCTTTGTGCATTGGCACACAGTGATGTTGGAAAAGGAAGGGGCACTCTTATCCGAGCTGGAGGTTGTCTCCACAAAGCCAACGATCTACCTGAAGACTTTAGCCTGGTAAACCAGCGCCACCCGCTGGGACGTCGAAAATGTTCAGCTGCGAGTGGCTCTGGCCTCGGATCTGAGAACGTTTTGAACACTGTGCCCTGAGTCTGGCAAAATCAAATACAGCGCAGTGATTTGTTTTGAATCAAAGCGGACAGGGTTTTGAGGGAGTGACGACGAAGCTCGCAATGCAGTTGGGAAAGCACATCAACGGCAAAGATCGCCGATTGGTCAGAGCGCCGGCACGGTTTGAAAAAACAGCAGGTTGTTCTCATCAACAATCTTCAGAGGTATCGTTCATCGGGGCCAGGCTAAATTACTCCGGTCTCACATTTAGGCTGGTTTATCAGGCTATGAAGACTTACTTCATCCGATCATCCTTGCACCAGATCATCCCATTACACAGCTGCTGGTGATGGACTACGAAAAGCATCTTCTGCGCGCCGGTCCAGAGAGAGTCTTTGCAGAGATAATGTTATACTCTATCCTCAGAGGCCACCAAGCCATCAGGAAGCAGCAGTGCTACTGCGATGAGTGTTGTAGATGGCGAAGCAAATCTATGCTCCCCAAGATGGCCTCCAACTCAACAAGCGTCAATTCTGGTTCACTAGTGTGGACTGGTTCGGCCTATACATGGTCAAGTTAGGAAGTCTGCGTGAGAAAAATTGAGGCAATATGTTCAAATGTCTGACGTCTCGCTGCATCCATCTAGATCTGATGCCAAACATGGACATAGGGTCCTTTCTCCTTGCCATCCACAGCTTCATAGCATGCAGGGGAAAGCTCTATGAGATACTCAGTGACAGAAGCACTAATTTCTGAGATGGTGAGAATGAACTCCAGCAAGATTTCGAAGCAGCTGGCCAAACAGTGCATCCTGTTCAGATTTAACCCCCTTCTCGTTCCACACTTTGGTGCAAGATACCAGTCTACGATGCCAGTCCACTTCTGGGGTCAGTTCAACCACAGTGTGTGTATTATTTTGACCATTTGAACTTTTCTGCAAAAAATGCTCCAAATGACAATATGAAGCAACATAGCAGATACTTAACACACAGTTATCACACACCTGTCCTATATTCACCATATATTGCATATGTATGCACCAATTCAATAAGGAATCCGCTTTGATGCCTGAAAATGAGTAAATCTCTCAATATCACCTGTCACAGCTGTTCTCTGAGCAGGGCACATTACCAGTGAGGGGGCAACTAGTCATTAACACATGCATCTGTCACCCAAATTCTCTGCAACGTCTGATGCTTTGTAATTGCTTTTATGCCTTTATTGGCTCAATGCAACCATACCTGTCATGGTGTTTTTGTCCTCTTGACAAGATGTCGTCATTCAAGGCCAGGGGAAGGTATTTGCCTCAGTTGCCGATGATTGCACATGATGTTAGACGGAGTGCATCAGCAGCTTAAAGCTGTCACGTCTCTTCATTAAGCAATTTTAATTACAGATCTGATTCAGTTGTGCATTAATTCGGGTGGCTGCTGGTGCTGTCAATGGCCATGTCTTTGAAGTGGGCATCCAATTAATTGTCACCCAGGAATAAGGCACCCGAATGACTGCACTTTAAAGATATGATGACAACAAAGGGCATGCAGGACTCACGCCAGTGCATTCTTGTGAAAATGGAAAGGTTTTTAACCCTATCCAGACTGGGGGGGGTAAAAGTGCCCGCACCAACTTTGATGTCGTATAATTCCTTAACGACTTAAGCTATGACTACGAAACTTTGTGACTTTTCCTAACATTTAGTTGGCTACAGTTAAGTACCGAAAGATTAAGTTTATCATTTTTGCCGTTGCCATGGCAACGGTTTTCAGACAGGTATGTCTGACCAAAAATCACTTTACCATATCTATGACGCCATATATTTTCATATTTTTTTGTTATTTCCATTAGCATCATACAACTTTGTGAGCATTTAAGTGGTTTTAAGCATAAAATCATTAACATTTAAGTGCATTACCTACATTTGTTGGAAAATCCATTATCTATTATGGCCCCAGGCCCAGAAATGCCAAAAAAGCCCAGTCTGAATAGGGTTAAAATGCAGCAATACAGCAAGCAGTATGGTTGTTCTAGCCATCTTTGTTGCATTCATGTCCCACTGCATCGCATCCTTCGCTGCTGGCTCCCTATTCGAACATTACACATTTCAGGTGAGGATTCAGGTCAAAGCTGAGCTGACAATGGGTTTAAGACTGATGGGCGCTCTGCATGTTGTAAGTGATTGTTAGGTCAGGCCCGGGGGATTTGATTTAAATTGAATGGCGTCAGTATAAATAGTGTTAGGATGTGATCAGCAGGGGAGTCGGCTTATTAGTTGGCTGTCTTAGAGATGACTGCATGCAGCCCAGCACAGCTCTGTCTGGACCTGGTCCTACACTATACCACTCCCCCATAGAGTGAAAATGGCAGAAGCAGACTAGCATAACCCACCACTGGGCTGTACCTTGGCTTATTTGTTGTGTATCTTTAGCTTACTGTGTGAACTACAGTAAGTATTTAGGCCAAAACGAATAAAAGGCAAGGAATTTCTGCCCTATTATAATGACACTTTTGACAGGAGGGGAAAATGCATGAAACGGGAAAAAACAAACAAACAGTAGGGTGTGCTTAATCCAGTTGTGTGGCGCACACCCCCTGCTAACTGGCTTGGCTCGGTGATGCCTTCTCTCCTAATCACTGGGTTTTGATAGACAACTAGAGAACACATTGAGTCAGATTGAGTTTATCTGGACCACACACATGCAGAAACCCCCGGACTTGGCACCAAGACAGGGAGACACAGGGCCATTGTTTGTCTTCCTTTATGTCGTGCTACTAAGCAGTTTGGACTGGTTGGATGGGCTGGCTGCTTGGCGGTTTGGCTCGCTTGTCATCACAACAGCACAGTGCCTGTCAACATCTCATTTACAGCCCTGAGTAGACTGATTGGGTTTCTACATTGACTCTGTCGCTTGCAGGAACTTTTGCACAGTCAAACCAAGTAAAATATATGTATGAGAAGAAGAAGAAGAAGAAGAAGAAGAAGAAGAAGAAGAAGAAGAAGAAGAAGAAGAAGAAGAAGAAGAAGAAGAAGAAGAAGAAGAATATTGATTGTTTTTTACAGACTTGAAATGGCTCTTTACACTGTATAATTCTCAGTACAACAAAACTACTAGATTGAAAATCTGGGAAAACGTTTCAGAGAAGCTCCAGAAGTTGTTAGCAAGAAATGCCATATTTCTACAATTCTCCTATAGATGGGAAAATAGAGAAATAAGTAGCCTAATATTTCTAGTGTATGGCATATAGAAGATGGAAAATACAGAGATATCACTATGTCTCTCTGTCCCTCAAGAGAGTATTTGTGTGCCTCTGCTGCAACAATGAAAGAGTCTCTTGCCATCTTTTTGCTCCTGAAAGGCACATAACTTCAATTTTATGTTGCAGAGTGTGGGTGAGGGATCGCATGGTGCCCTCTACAGTATATGGCATTCCTTACACACAATAATACATTTTTGGAAAGCATTCGAGAATGAACTAATATTCTTAAACTTTCTGCTTCAGGGATTATAAAAGATACAACTTAATGTCAACTCTGTATAGCCAAACAAGGTTATCATAAATGCCATAGTGTTAATAGGACCACAAGTTCAGATTACCATATGGTTGAGGAGCAGTAGTCTGTCAGGTAAAAACACAAGATGAAATCAGATTCAAAGGGGAGTACAGCACCATCAGTGTCAACATTACGTAGCTAAGCATCATGGGGCACTGCAGATCTTAAAGTGGACATGAAACACTAGACAAAGTTGTCCTCATTAGAAATATTGAGTCTTAGTCTATCCATTCGAGTTGCCTTAATAGTGTCAGTGACACTGGTTAAAATATAATAAGTTTGAGAAAGATACATTTTTGCAACTGTGTAGCGCCATCATGTTCCACGGCAGAACGTTACATCACTGGGTGTGTTGCCTTGGAAACAGAAACTAGCTAACATTTAGTTAGATAACCAGAATCATGTTGTTGTTAGTTGGTTATTAAGCAGAATTTTTTGTTTGTTTGTTTATGTCACAACGACATGCAATCCCATTTTTGTCCTTGATCAGACCACCTTATCGAAAACACAGCATTACCGAATGTCACCAATACACTGGGAACAGGAAACACTTTTTTTGTGGAGCGTGCCTTCAAGGAGCCTTTATAAATACAAGGGATATGGATGCCTACAGTATGTGCTTGCTTGTGTATTAAGTAAGGGTTAACGTTCGGCGAGAAGGTCGCTACCGTGGAATAGCAGCACGACAGAGAGAATCTTTAGACCCCGACGCGGAGCGGAGGGGTCTTGTTCTCTCTGAAGTGCTGCTATTCCACAAAGCGACCGACTCGCCGAAAGTTAACCCGCTTATTATATGGATATACTTAAATGATTCACACATGCGGGGACATTTCTTTAGACCTATTTCATGTTAAGATTGTTGCTGCGCAAAACAAAACAGTGCCGTTGTGGAACACCGCTAGGCAACAGCTAGGTAGGCTAGCCAGGACAACAGGTGTTATCTATCACAGCAGCTGATTAGAGTGACAAAAGACCGGAATTTCGCTTTAGCCACTGACTTGTATCAGAGGTACCTCTGCTTGTATAGCCTACAAGCCAGTGGCTTTAGCAGTGAACGTCTTGTTGCCATTGACAGCGGTAGCCAGGACAACGGGCTATCACAGCAGCTGATTAGAGTCTTGTTGAAAAGTCGCTTTAGCAGTGAAAAGTCTTGTTGCCATTGACAGCGGTCTGTTATAGACCAACCCGTCCGTTATCGAAAAATAACAGACGTCCGAACGTTGGGGAGCCCCGTTGAAATGAATGGAGCATTCGACAGATGACGTCACAACCATATAATAATTACAAATATGTATAGCACTGTTGTTGTGCTGATCACAACAGAAATTCAAAAGCTGTTTTTTCTTAGACGCCTGAGCCATGAAAATCTCTCCAGGCTTTGAAGCAGAAGAGTGTCCCAATTTGACACTGTATTAAGAATTTATGCTAATGGCAGTTTCTTAAGTGTCAAAAGACCTCAGGACTCTCTTAGAAATACCAAGCTCAGCTTGGGACAGGATCTCATTTGCATAGAAGTGTCAACACTTGGAAAGAAAAAAGAGTGACCTGGTATTGTCCTGCCATCTGTATAGAGTGGCATCTTGCCCACATTGTGTTTTGAGAGAAAAAAACGATGGTTTGCAGACTGAGTGATTGCTGTATGATGCGTGCTATTGCAGCACACCATTTTGCACAGGATAGGCTTGCAGATGTGTCAAGTCAAGGACAGGTGAAGGTCATGCTGTAAGCCATTACCAGTTAATTTGAACACAGTTGTAGTTAAACGGATTAATGACCAAGTCATTACTTTGAATTAGCTAGTAATGAACCACAACTAGCTATTTTTTTTTACGTCAACCTAATTGTAAAACTTAATTGCTTCTAATCAAATGCTGATAATGCGGTGGTACTGTATATCAATTTCACTACTCGGGAAATAGGTTGAATATTGATACCAGTGCAACAATAAGAGTAGGCTTTAAATAGCTAATCATAATATGATATAAAACATATACACAATATTTGTACTGTATTTTTTAATATACACCTTGAAATACGTGTATCATGACTGATTAACAAGACATTTGACACTTCTTACACTTGCAGTGTCTTTTATTACTGCAGTCTTGGTAAACATAGATTCCTGTTGGGACACTATTACATAATGTTAATACTGCAACATCTGTGCCTCAACAAAGTGCTAAGCTACTGTATTATCACCTGAGCCTGACAATATTTCAGAGATAATTTTGATTCATCCCACAAAACAAAGAGCTTGTCTAACAGTATCGGTCTCTGAGTGGATGTCAGATTTTCAGCTATATCAAAGACTTCACAAGTGGATGAGCTAAACTCATCACCAAAGACACTTAAGGCTCTTTATTCAAACTCGGCAACAAGAACCTCAAACGAGCTCTGGGCTGCAGCAGCCTCACACATTAACACAAAAAAAACATAATTGTGTGAGATGGTATACCTATAATTTATTGCCTCCATGGTGCAGATGGAATTGGCCATCTGCTGGTAAATGGAGTAGCTTACTAAACTCCAGTTGAGACCTGAGATCCAGAGTAGCTTACTATACAGGCCCTACTCCAATTGAGACTGTGGTGTGTGGGGGTGGCCTAGCCAGCACTGGTCTAATTTGAAATTTGGTATGCTTAGAGCTTAGATCGGGCCTAAGGAAACAAACCCGACCCTTCCGAGCCCGTGCTCATTTGAGCCCGGTCTGGCCCGGACCGTTACATTAACTGTAAATTATGAGCCCGAGACTGATTTAAGTCCGCCCATTTTTTTTTTAAGCCTACTATGTGGGCCGTTATAGCTGATGTTTTAAAACTTAAAACAATTTTGAGTTGCTTGAAGTGAACCACGGAAATTGGTTAACAATTACCCTGATGAACAATGCAACGAAGACACGCATAGCCTAAATGTGTGTTTATTCGTAATTGGATCGTAGCAGCCATACATCCAAATAAAAAGACTTAAAATAACCACGATGATAAACACAGAACATGATGATTAACACAAAAATAGGCCTACACTATTTCGGAGGCTTATTGGCCTACTTGGCTAGTACTGTAGAACAACAGAAAGCTTCAGAATATTTGGAGCCTAAATAGGCTAAAATAAATTGCCTATTGAAATAGGCCAATAAGGCTGGGCTATAGGCCAAAACAAAGTCACAGTGCAAACGCGATTTATGTCCATATTTTTACTACATAACAATATACAAAATTCACACTAAATAACAATAAATTAGCAAAGTATAAAATCGAACAAGTTGAAAAAAAACCCAGCCTACTCATTAAATCAGGCATAGCCTTGCGCAAAAACTCGAAGAGTCCCATCGAAGAGTCAAGATTGGGGCGGCATCAGAGCCTTCACTCGAGACACTAAACAATAACATGAGGATTAACAAAGTAGGCTAATTATTGGACTAAATTTAAAAAAACCTATGCTTATTAAACTGCAGGTCCACCCCAGGTTTACGTCCTGCCTGTTGATTGGAGCCTCCTGCCTGAGGATATGAATGGAAATTAATTAGACCAAATAGGCTATGCTGCCTGCTAGTATAACGTAACAAATAATAGTAGCCTACATTCATCATAAAGATATAGCCTACTTACGAGGTTCTACATGTTGTTATGTAAGAACAGGATCGCGTCGACAGTTGCAGGTTTTAGAGCCGTCCTTCTCTGCTCAATGGTTCGTCCGGCTGCACTGAAGACGCGCTCACTGCTGCTGCTGCTCGCTGGAATGCAGAGGACGGACCGTGCCAGCCTGGCTAGTTTTGGGTATACCAATCCATTGACCTTCCACCACTTCAATAGGTCCCTGTCGTCCTCCATGACATGCCTATTAGCATTATATTTGGTAACTTCATCGTCATCTTGATCAATGTCGTCATCTTTATTCTCCCACTCAGCAAAGTCAGCGTCTCTCCTGGGCCTGGCTGTCGGTGGTGTGAGGCCAGTTCTGTCAGCCGCTGCTGCACCTGCAGCATCCTCATTCATTGGCGAGAGTAGGGTGCGAACATAGGCGTGTACTTCGGATACTTCCGCGATAGACATCATCCTCAACTTGCTGAATTTTGGCCACAGAAAAAGAGCAACTTTGTGTAGCATGTCCACTTTGATTTTTTGTCGTATGAAGTCAGCATGTCGCTGGCGCACGAAGGCTTGCTGAGGAGAGTCGATGGGAGAGGGCTCGCAGTGCTTCTTCAGCCTCTCAACCCAGAGGCAGACCAGGTTGATAGTTGGGTATTTGTTGCCTTCCAGCTCTCTTTGGGCATGATAAAAAGGCTCCAAAAAGGTGACTAGAAAGTCCAATAAGTCTGGGGCGATGTTTTCGATGCGCTGAAGCTCACCGCGCGTCTCCAGTTTCTTCCATAGTTCATGGAAGATGTCCTGCACTGACTTAAGCGTAAGGTAAACGGTGCTGAATCGTGTCTCTCTCATCTGTTGCACTGTCTTCGATAATTATGCAGCGAGGCCAGATTGTTTGAGATGTCTCACGAGTCCTTTCGCAGCAGATATTGTCTCTCCTATGTCAGACGCATTGTCGGCCAGTGCGTCGGGATGCAGGCCATGGCGAAGGACAGTATTAATCAAGTGATTGAGACAAGAAATCCTCCTGTATATTTCCAGGGCTTTGATTATGTTGCTTCCTTCATCTGTCACCCACACTATTCGATTGAGGGAGCCAGGTTCGAGACCACATTTTTTCACCTGCAGGCAATTTATCTCACGTCTTATGTTCTTCCCTGTTTTCGCATCCTCAATGGGAAACATTGCTGTGGTAAGAGTTTTACCAACTAATGCGAAGTCGTCGGTGACGTAATGACACGTTATTGCGATGTAACTTATCTTTTTGTAGTCATCGGTCCACATGTCTGTGCTCATCCGCACGTCTCCATTCTTTAGAGCATCTTTGAGCGTCTGTATCAGAACTTCCCTCTTCTCCTCTGCCTTTTCTGGGCAAGCCTTGGAAATTGTGCTGTAGTGAGGCAGGGTGGACTGGGCTGACACCCGACCATGCGCAGCGCCAATGTTGATTAGATCTTGGGCTAGCTCCTGTAAGCCCTGGCCATTTACAACGTAAAATGGCCTTATGTCCTTGCAACAAAACCCAACGCATTTCTCTGTGAGGGCTTGCTTCGCTCTCAGGAGAAGTTACAAAAGATGACATTGACGGTTGACTATCATCCTTCTTTGTTGCATGGCAAGCCTGCTTCATGTGTCTGTTCAACGAAGAAGTACCCGTTTTTTTGCCATCATAACTGAGCAGCATGCCACACTCCACAAAGCCGACACATACATTGTCATTATCCACGACTTGTTTAAAATATGCCCATACATATCTATACAGAATATTTCATCAAAGTAATAAATAATTGTGCCCGTACCCATTAAGCTAGTAATTAAAAAAATAAAAATAAAAACAGAAAAGCTTATTCAAGCCCGGTCCGGTCCGACCCGAAAATAGTGGCTGGAAATGCCGACCCTACCCGGCCCACGGATCGGGTCGGGTCAGTTCGGGCTCGGGTGCGGGCTGTGAATCTAAACTCTGGTACTGCTACCATGAAGGAAGTAGTCGTTTATAGCCTAATGTACACAGAACTCCCACTCTATAGCATGAATTTGCTCTGGAGAAACACTGATGTTTCTCCAATTAAACTTCTGTTTAATTTGTATTTCAGTGTCATGACTTTTGCAAACACCTCCAAGATTTAGGGAAGAGTTTGTTAGTTACTATCCGTGTTGCTTTAACCGTTTCCCCTAAAATATGTTTTTTTTAGATGCCCCCTATTCTTCACACTAAAGCAACACTACATCACATTTTGATTGGCTTGTTTAGGAAAGTTACCTTACAGGCTGTTGGTATAGGCCTATGGTTACTGCCATCCCATAGTCGCATAATCTGCACTCAACACGGTAAATTAAATGTTCAATATTCCATCCTCTCACAAGTCTATAGTATTTCACTTGGCAGGTGTGGGCCCCCAGGCTGCAGCCATATCTAGCCTGTGTGCTAATCCGGCCCTGCCCCCGATACATATCAACCCTGCACAACCCAAGAAAAAACGTTAACCCTTTCAGAGCACTGTTATGAGAGAGATGCTACAATGAGTCATTGACTATTAGGACTCACACAGATGACTCATTAACCTCAAAAAATGTTGCTTAGTGGATCTTAAAGTTTGGAATGTAATAGTGGACTATTCATTAAATAAGTATTTCATTTCTAAACGACATCCTGTGGACGTTAAGTTCAGCCTCAGGATTTGCCCTTGTCATTGTTTCATTGTCATATTTACCATACAGTAGTTTTAGTCAAGCACTTACAGTTTGTTCTTTTTAAGACTGTGGTCTTGAAGTCAATCATCTCTTGAAGCATTAACAATATTCAATTTTCAAATTCATGACAGTTACAATTACAAGATCTTAAATTAAATAACCCTGAAACAGAAGTTCTCTGCCGTAATTTTTTCCTCACTTAAAGTGATACAGTCCCATTTTTGGAAATAAGCTCATATTACACCTCCCCTTCAGTTAAATAACTGACTTTTACCTTTCTCCTCTACTTCCAACTGTTCTCTGAGTTCGGCAGCACAAATTCTACCTCCGAGCTAGCCGTTAACATTGAGTCCTATGAGACCAACTGGCGGCTAACTGGTCTCAGAGGAGTCCATGTTAACTGCTAGCTGGGAGGTAAAATTTGCACTGCCGTACTCAGAGAACGGCTGAAAGTCAGTTATTTCACTCAAGGGGATGTGTAATATGAGCTTATTTCCAAAAATGGGACAGTATCACTTTAAGCCTGATTCGGACGGGACTTTTATTACCAATGGACCCCCGGTAATTCGGAATAATTGCAGAGAATGTCTGAGTTCTTAGTCCTGTGCGAATGTGCCATGTCCGCGATTTGTGAGTTAATAATTCCGTCGCGAATTACCTACTGTATTTCGGCGAAACACAGACGTCCTGGGGTAATTTCACATAGGCGCGCCGTCTGCACTCCCTTGTAATGTCTGTGAATTGAGTAAATAACAGACGTTTATTTATCCCGTCCGAATGCGCCCCGAAAAATCACGGAGGTCCGGGGGTAATTGCGAATTACCAGGGGTCCATAGGTAATATTTATCCCATGCGAATCGGGCTTAAGAAGATCAGGTTTCAAGTTAAAAAAATAAAAATGCCCAATGGCTCAGAAAGGAAGCAGTTATTATGTCATAATAGTACATATTCTTAAAATGGTTAACCTGCAACCCCACCTTTAATTATCATCTAAATACACTGTTCCCATACACCCGAGCACATACTGTAAAGCATGCCACCTTTGCCTTTACAAGATGTTGATTTCAATCGAGGGCCTTATTACTACACTGTCCTCTCAATCCCCTGGTTGCAACCAGGTGGAAAAACAGTAAATTATTGATGAGCAAATGCCTAGTTCATTAGACAAGCATCTGGTCGTTCACAGGAATACTGTTCTCCAAGCCAAAACACGTGTGCAGACTTTTTTGTCCCGCTGTCAGACTGATCAGAGAGAGAGCCTGAATTTTATTTGCAACACGTTTTTTGTCCTGTCTCATATTGTACCCTCAAGTTAGATGCGTCAACCACGGTAATGGCTCATCAAGTCAAAACACACATATAATACCAAGGGCCATATTTAATTTCAGCAGCATGTCAGCTGGTTTTCTATTGAATTTGTTGAATGGAAGTGTGTTTCAAAGAAATTGCATCACTATCTTCTACATCACGTAAAGAAGAAAGGTTTCTAAGGTGCACCCTCAAACTATTAAAGGTTTTTTTCATATAATAGCATGTCTAAGACTGGCATCCAAAGAAAATACTTGCAGACAAATGCAGCTCATTTTTTGAGCTGGCAGAAAATATCCCTTGGACTATTTTCTTCACATCATTTAAAACATTTCAAGAAGCCTCACTATATAGAGACCTGGCCATTTGAACTTAGCACAATGACACTGCCAGAGAGATAATGTGTAAGATGATACCTGTGCCACTCTAGAATAGATTCTAGCATTCACCTGCATATAGGGAAGTTGGGGGAGATTTGAAATGTTTTACAGCCCTGAAGAAGGCCATTGTCGGCCGAAACATTAACAGTTCCACTATGAACTAGCTAAGTGTATTAAAAGCTTTTTAACCAAGAAGAAGAGTGCCTTGAATATGTTTCATTGACCACTGTAGAATAGTTCAATGGAAGTTGTTTCTTCTTTTTAACATGTATTGCTAATTTTATTGTCAATGCACATACGTTTTAATAGCCTACTACTGGTTTCAGTTGCAACAAAGCAAAAAGGCCACAATTTGTTTTTCATTTATTTTTTTGACCAAGCACCTGCCCTTGTAGAGATCAGATTAGTGTCTGAAAAGAAAATACGCATATGCCTGAGTATGCAAAAGAAGATGTTTGTCTTGAATACAATGTGTGGTTTCAGCAGTAGTATGCACTAGAGTGGAAAAAGCATCACCACCCATGCATAGCCCAGACTCAAAAAATGAACAACAAGTGTTTACGCAGTGTTTACGCAGGTTTATCAACAACAAGAGGGTATTTGTGCTTCAATACTGCTTTTGAAGCTCTGGGCCGCTCAGATATCAATAATGCTTAACCAGGACAGAGGACAACACTCTAAATGTGAAATTTCTGTGAAAGGACTATCAGTATCATTTGGGTTAACAATGGGCCTGCTTCAACAGCGTAAATTGTTTATCTCTGATATGCTAGCAATCAATTAGCCGAATATGCTGTGCATCCAGGCTTGAACAGAAATCATGTCCACTTTCAAAACAAAGTCTAAATGCACTTGCTTCATTGAAGACGACATGCTGTGGAGAGGGTAGGTGGTCCAATTGGAGGAGGGGAATTGAGGATATAAATGTGTTGCCTATTTAACTTACTGTCAGTGAAGCTTGAATTGATAACCCAACCACCCATTCCACAGTAGTAGCAGCAGTAGATTTTCCCACTTATGTCTTGCCAAAACACTTTCTAGGCCTGTCAAAGGAATGTGCATACCTGACTACAAAGCAACAGTCATACCATTAGCTGTTGGAAATTTGTCAGATGTAATGGTCCCGAAATAATTCACATTTAGATTTTGGGAAGCACTCCATTTTGTTTTTCATAAGAACTTATTCAGTTTTGCTGCAATTGTGGCAATGTCCTGAGATTTTAAGCATTGCACATCACACTGTTGGACAGCTAACTGTCTGGCTTGAATATCTAATTTGATGACACTGATACTAAATCTCTGCCCTGCTGGCACATCACTACTGACCTGTCATTACAGTAACCTCCCAGCTCTCCTGTTGCCAAGAGAAGTGGTGAGACAGCTTTGTCCAGTGAAAAGACATGTGAAAAACATTGAGACTACTTGTTGAAAGCTAAAAAGCATCGTGACAGCCTACCCCATGTTCAAAAATGTGATGTGTTTAGATTATTCACTACTGTATGTCTGTCTAGGAAAGTCGAAAAAAGTGGACGTTTACTTGACTGGAAGTACATTTTCGAGACTAGGCTGGCCTTAACTCTGGGAGATTAGCCTCTCATTGTCATCCATTAATGTAGCCCTCGTGGGGACCTCCTGACTCATAATGTTTAAAAATGGAGGCTTTTTTTTCTTTAAGGGAGTGTTGCTGCAACCCTACAAGGTTGAACAATATGTAATTGGTGTTTATTGTGTTTTTCTTTAGCAATTTGACTCAAACTTGCCTGTTTATGTCTTGGCAGTAATGAGGAAAGGTCAATGTGTTTGGTCCCTCCCATCCCATCAAACTGAAGCGGTCATTAAGACTAACCTTTTGCTCACTTCCAAATGTCAAAAGCAGGGCCATTATTCTGTAGCAAATGCACTGCATGAAATGTTTCTAACTGTGTAGTGAGCAATGATATTTCACTGATAATTTGTTTTGTCCCATTTCAACACGGTACGCCTGGCCCTTGGATTTTTCAAGTTGTGTTTTTTGGGTGTGAACATAGCCACCCTTTGTGAGACTGTTGATGCAAAAAAAATGTGTCCAGTCAAAAAAAACTAAAAAGCTAAAAATATGTTGATTTCACCTCTTGATAGACTGCTTGTGTCTAAATGCAGATGGTAGGACACGATGCCAGTGTTTGACCTCCCGGGCTGGGGGTGTAGGTGTTTGGAAGGGAAACTAATGAGTCTCGATAACTGACAGTTGTAAATTCGGGCATGAGGAGAAGGGAAAAAAACAAAACACAGTCCTGGGGCCAAGCCAAGCTGCTGATAGCACATGAGATTCGGCTAACAGCTAATCAAGGGCTGGGGTGGGTGCTGATGGCTTGAGTCAGGAGCACTCGTGCCAGGAGTGTGCCAGGAGGCTTTCTCTGCGAGAGCTCAGAGCCCTTTTTGAGGAGGGAAGGAAACAGGTTGAAGTGGTAGGGTGTCGGGGGGAAAACCTGATAGAGCAAGGCCTCAAAACTGTTGAGATGGGATTTGGTGTGTTTAAGGGCTCTCTGTTTTGACATTGGAAACAGTGATTCTGTCACATAAATAAGGGGAGGGTGAGTGGAGTGTGTGGGGGAGGGTATTTTATTCCGTTCCATTTTGATTGCTGATGAACAGTAGTGTTTCCTGTGAGACATAAGGCCTCCATGAACTCTCCACTTTTGTCTATCCCCATCGGAAAAAAAGGATAAAGTTACATGGCTATACAAATCTTACAGTATATGTGGACAATTCGAAGTCGTCCACTATCATAGTATTTGCCATATGAGTAAGCAGACATTACATGTACAATATGGGGAAAATTAGGAATGGACCACTTTTATAGTACAGTATGTGCCATGTAAGATTTATATACGTACTGTATATATACATCATTTTAAGTTTTGTATAGTCATTTTTCCAATGGGGGGCTACGTTCATGTTTGCCCAGAGCCCAGAGCTGCCCAGGGCAACAGGCGGGAAGCCAGCCCTGCTTACATGCTGGCTGGCTACTCTAGCACTCTGAATCAGCCATTCTCATGAGCAGAGGCGCATCTTGCCACCATGCAAGGCAGGCAGCCGCTTGGAGCCCCTAGATAGTGAATAACAGCCCACATTTTACCACAGTAGTGGTGATTTTGGTTCAATTGTTAATTCTTTTGCATTTTCGCTTGCGGCCCCAGCTGACTCTAGAATCGCCTCTGCTCATGAGTGAGCACCAGTGCTGCAGTGCACCAGTAGCTGCTCTTTGAAAAATGCCATGCTGGCCTGTCAAAGCTTCACCTGGTTATTTCACTTGGGCTTGTTTGCCTGGCCATCTGGCCATTTGCACTGTGGTGGACATTGGGAAAGACTCAGCACATTTTTTATGTTGTGCACCGGCAGGACTGCTGACAGCTTTGGCAGGGCCCAGGACAAAGTCATCTGAAAGGGCCAACCAGCCCCAATGGATGCAATGTAATGAGGAGCCAATTCTGGGCCCCCTCTCTCCCTGTGCCCGGGACAACTGTCAACCCCCCCCCCTATCGGCACCCCTGCTGGCACCCCTGGCACCGGATCCCATCGCCCCCATACAGTACCACCCCCTACTCCTCACTATTCCACCCACTCATACATGCAGGAGCGCATGCATGCATACATGCATGCACCCACGGACGCATAAACGCACGCACACACACACGCGTAGTATGGACACACATCCACACCTCTCTCTCTCTCTCTCTCTCTCTCTCTCTCTCTCTCTCTCTCTGATCAAGCCCATGGTTAATAAATATGCACTTGATAATCTTCCTCAAGAAGAGCCAGCCTCCCTGCTGACCTCTTAAGGAATGCATCCCACTCACTTACCTTTTGCACCGTCTGGCCAGCACATTCTTAATAAATATTTAAGGACAGGCCCATTAAAACATGTGGGATGCTTATTCCTGTAATAGAAATAAGAGCAAAAGCACACCAGATATGTATATATTAGGGCAGAACATTGAAACATTTAAAGAACTAGAGTAATCCGAAATGGCAACCTGGCCCCCTGAGTCAACGCTTGTGTGTGTGTGTGTGTGTGTGTGTGTGTGTGTGTGTGTGTGTGTGTGTGTGTGTGTGTGTGTGTGTGTGTGTGTGTGTGTGTGTGTGTGTGTGTGTGTGTGTGTGTGTGTGTGTGTGTGTGTGTGTGTGTGTGTGTGTGTGTAATAATGCACAGCTGTATAGATGTGCTAGCTAGCACTTCTGTGGTGTGTGTGTATGTCCAAGATTGTGTGATTTAGCGCGCCCTGTAGCAACACTTACACAATGTGCAATACGTTTATCTATGAGGTCATAACAGACGGTTGGTGGTGGTAGCTTAAGTAGCGAAGTCATTCTCTGCAGAACAGTGAGTCAGGGTAGATACACTTTTCAACGTGATAGGTCATTGAGCAAGTGTAATGAGTGTTGTTCCCTTTACGTTGGAAGTGCCAAGACACGCACACAGACTCTAACATAATTTCGACTAAGCCCTGGAGCTTGGCTACTACACGTGTAACATGACTTAGCAGCGTGACAACTTTTTGTCTCTGCCTCCCACCGACGTACCAGCTTCTACTCTGGAAATTAGAGGCATTATTCCAACTCCTCGTTTTCAGGACACTGAGGTCCTTCCTCCCCCCTCAAGCCAATAACTCAGCAGGTTTTCTATGGCCACTCGCAAGGCTATTGCTCTCAATAAGAGGACGGTTCAGGCGATGCAGAGCTTCTCAGTCAGTGGAATGATGTGAGTGAAGGCCTCACATAAGTCTATACTGTAGAGAAACAGCCCACGAGCATGAGGTTTTTATGGTTTATTACTGTATTTCGGACAATTTCCTAATTGTTTCTTTGAACCATGTCAGTGGTGGTCAGTTGTCTGTCATGATGGTATATAGGGATTTTTAATCAAATATGACCAGATAATGAACACACTCAAATCAATTCAGATAATAAGCAATAATTCTGCAAAGATATTGTATTGTATTTGGTACACAGTAAATTTGCTAGTGTTAATTTTGCAGTGTTAAGGCTTATTAACACTATTGGAGTAATTCCAACACCAAATGGAGTGAGATGCTCTCCAGTGTCAGTGACAAATGAAGTTGTTAAATTGTGTGGAGTTAGAAGTACTCCAGAGAGCCCCCGCCTCCTCGAGGTGATGGAGTTTGTCTGCGCCATTGTATGCCCTAGTAACAGAGAACGTAAAGAAAACGTTTGACTTTTGGTTCTCTAAAGGTTGGGGTCATTACCAAACCAAAATCTACCACTCACAAACGTTCCCTTTGGTTACAGTAAAAACCAAGCAGCCATTGGTTCCGGTTCGGTTCTGGATACGTTTCGGATACGTCATTTTTGGTTCTGTTTCGGTTCTCACTGGGTTGCCAGGAAAGTTTAATTTAAGTTCCCAGAACAATATATGTGTGGTTCCCATTCCATTCCCTCGCCGTTCTCTCACCGTACCTTTATTGCTTTTCATGTTTGTTCCCTCATCGTTCTCATATGGTTCCCATAACCTTGATGGTTACATTATAGGTCTGGTCATGTCTGGTTCCCTAGACGTGCTCCTGATGTTCCCCCAACTTTGTTTATACTGTGTTGTTCAGAACATAAGCAATGACTGTCCACCCGATTAAATCATATACGTCTACATATTAGTAACAGTATTTCCTCCAGATTTAACACAATCTTTTTTTTATTTATTCCATTTCATTCATTTAACTCAACTTGGTTGGGTTGATCTAAGGTTTGGCTGTGCACACAACATCACACAAAAGATGTGTTGAGTGAAAGAAATAACTTGAGAACTTGTTACACCTTTGCCGGTAACAAGCAGGCCCCTCACAACCAATCTGTCCATCAGCGCCTGGCCAAACCTAATTACTTAGGGCTGGTATATCATGACTCAATTGCTTGCACCTGAAAAACTCCTGAGTCTGTATATAAACCTGGACTGTCACAGTGCTTTAAATATTTGCCTGCCTGCCTGCCGGCTGGTCAGCATGGCACAGCATAGCGCTTGTTTACCTGCTTTGCAAGCAAGCTAAAGGCGCTTTTGGCTTATGGCATTTGTTAGCTACATCTTGTGCCTTGCTTTGTGAGCTAGTGAGTAACAGCACATGTTACATTGTTTGCTCCATTGTGCACTTTATGTTTGCAAGCAAGCTAAAGGCGCTTTTGGCTTATGGCATTTGTTAGCTACATCTTGTGCCTTGCTTTGTGAGCTAGTCAGTAACAGCACATGTTACATTGCTTGCTCCATTGTGCACATGTAGATGGTATGGTTATCTTATAACTTCATTAAGGAAAACATTTGGTATTAATCCCAACTAGATTATGTTCATACATGTTCAGTTGATGTTTCTCTCGCTTTGTGGTACAGTAAGGTATAGAGTTACATAGACATCATACATGTTATCAGCAACTTTAAACATTATCCTGTGAGAGCAGTGTGGCAAACTGATGCCAGGCGCAGGGTGTTTCAGCCATGGTGGAGGATGGGAGGTGCTTAAGTACCATGATCAGGGTACCTCAACTATGGTGAGAGATAGTGGGGCAGGACCAAAACACATTCACAATAATAAACAAGGTTGGGGGAACATCAGGAGCATGTCTAAGGAACCAAATATGCAACCAACAAGGTTAAGGGAACCATATGGGAATGGCAAGGGAACAAACATGACATGAACAGGAATAAAGTGACGGTGAAAGAACAATAAGGGAACGGAATGGGAACTACACATATAACATTCTAGGAACGAAAATTAAACTTTCCTGCCAACCAAGTGAGAACGGAAAAATAACCAAACATGACTCTCTGGGGACGTACCCAGAACTAAACTGGAACCAAGGGCTTGTGTTCCAGGAACCTTCTTAGAACTAAAAATTGGTAGGGTGCTCCCCGAAACTGCTTTACTCTTTATAGTGTTAGCTTAACACTATACATCTAACACCAGTGTTTTACACTGATCTGGAGCAGGACCAAATAGACACTAGAACAGTGTTAATTTTAACTCTTTAAGTGTTATTTTAACACTACACAATTTACTGTGTAGTAAGTTATAAGACAACAATTCTCAGGAGACAGCTTCAATATCCCAGGTATTGTTAGTTATGTATTATTACATGCTTAAGAAATGTATTTATCTTATCTTATCGTGTCTTATCTTAATCTTATTTATTGTATGTCTTATGTGTATGTTGCTATGACAGTTACGCATCTTCTATTATGAGCTCAGTTCCTATGTATACGGTGGAAATATTTAGTTTGGCAATTATAGTGGAAACTAAGCATGAATTGCATATACTATATCCAGTATATTAAGGCATTATGTGTCTGGAATTAGCTCTTGTCAAGAAGTTTCCCATTGTGTACTTGCCGTTGTATGATTCCAGATCAGAAGTTAAACACTGCACAGCATGTGTTCCTTGTTCCTTTGAGCAAATTACTGATGTGTTGTTGCTTGCACACAAATACGCTTGTCTTATTATCTGCAGTTAATATGAGCAAATCCAAAAAGTTTGGCTACTCTAATGAAAATATATCATTGATCCACTTAATGGCTATTATATTATACGTATGTAGAAGTCATGACATCCTTTTTTTTGATCAAATGTACAATACAAAGTATTAAAGACAACCTGAGTTAGAGGCAAACAAAAAACAGCTAACAATACACACATATTTCCTTCACCACCCCACCCACCCCCATGGCGACCCCCACCCAACCCACCCCGGATCTCAGAATATAATACCAACAAAACATAAATAAATAAAAATACATTCATGAAAATATATTACAACATTACAACACTTTTACTTTTACAAGAGCATATGTTGCGTCCCATGCTTGGATTGTTTTTTTGCTGGCTCCATGCATTCGAGCCACTGATCTCTCCATCATGACAATGAGTGTGTATACATGCAGTTCAGTATCCCGAATATGAGGCATATCCCGGTTATGATCATATTCGGGATAAGGTGTTTATATGACCACAGAACGTAATATCCCAGTCAATATTCTGGCCGTTGTAGAATTCTCTTCAAATTCGTGTAGCTTGGATACCAGCGACAGCGCTCTATGGAAAGCCCCTGTATCTGGGATAAGGTGTTTACATGCGGCAGTATCCCGGCTTCTGTCGGAATACTCCACCTAGCATATCCCTATTTCTCAGTATCCTGAATAAGGGCTTATTCGGGAAACTGACGTGTTTATGTGCTTAAACGCAAATTCGGGATACTTCATATCTAGATCATATTCGGGATACCGAACTGCATGTATACGCACTCATTGTCCAGAAAAGAGTTTGCCCATTGCTGCCACGGCAAGGTATGAGGTGGCTGCCATCTCAATGCCAGCATTTTCTTAGCTGCTGTAAATCCTTCCCATAGTATGCACTTTTGTTGCAAAGAAAAGTCAAAGGTAGAGTCATCATTGAGCAGGAGTAACGGTGGCGAACATGGGATGTTGATCTCGAGCACATCACTCAAGGTGGAAGAAATCGATGTCCAAAATGCAGACACACTGGGGCATTGCCATGACATCCTTAATGATAAAACCATTTAGGCTATCATTATTCACCGGGCATGTACCCTTTTAAGTTGTCTGCCTGGTCAGTTACATTTTGTACATCTCTACGTGTGCCAGGTCATGTTCTGAAATTGCATAAAATGCTCAGTTAGCCCTAAATCTCAACTTGCAGCAGGCATCGAATGGCACTGTAGATGAACCAGTGATAGATCACCAGATCACTGCAGCTGACATACATAGAGACAAGCAAGCACACAAGAGACTGAAAGGAGCACAGTTCTTGTCCCTGTTCTGACTTGTGTCGTCACAGTTGTTGCCCATTCTGTGTGTTGAAGCGTGGATGAGAGCCTTTGTCCTGACAGACATACACAAGATGACTGATGATTCGAGAAATATGCCAAAGAGACGGAGGAAAGCTGTCATGAAAACTATACAGTACGTAATGTACGCATCACATAGCAGGCATAAACACCATCTGGGAGTGTTTTGGCAGCAGCCAAAGCTGTTGATTGCTGTTAGCTCATTGTAATGCACTGGGCATTATTTTGTGCACCTCTTATTGTAACTTCTGCGGGGAAAATATGGGATGTGTGACTGCATAATGTTGTGTTACTGTATACCAGCGTCATTTTTTCCCAAATGACTGTTGCCTCGACTGTTCTTTGAAAAAACTGAAAAAGGTTATTTTAGTGTATGGCAATGCTCAGAAGATACTGGTACTGACTGAGATTAGTCAGCTCAAATTAGTTACCATTTTTTTTGTCCTCGTTGTGTTTCCTTTCATTTGATCCCCATGAGCTTTTTCAATGCAGCATATTGCAATGCATATTGCATATTTCAAAGCAATGCATTCATATTCACAATTGATAAATACAAATAGTTGTATAAGCCACACAAAACGACAGTGGACATGACATACATACCTACATACATACAGTGCCTTCAAAAAGTCTACACACCCCTCCTCAAATGTCAGGTTTTTGTGATGTAAAAAATGACAGAAAGACAAATTAATTCACAGCTTTTTCCACCTTCTATCTAAACTATTAACCTGTACAATGCAATTGAGAAACAAGCATAAAGCTTTAAAGGGAAACAATAGAAAATAAAAAACTTCAATTAACATGGTTGCATAAATATACACACCCTTAAATTAATACTTAGTTGCAGCACCTTTGGGCTTGTCTGGGCTATTCCAAAACCTCAATCTTATTCTAGTGAAGCCATGCTTTTGTAGACTTAGGCGTGTGCTTGGAGAAATTGTCGTTCTGAAAGATTAGTTCCTCTGCATCTTCACCTTTCTACCAGGGGGGTGACGGTTTTGTGCCACTACCACGGCACCTGTCGAAATTTTCATAATTCCCTCCTCCCTAATGAAGGCCCCAGTTACAGCTGAAGAAAAACAGCACAAAAGAACAATGCTGCCACCACCATACTTCATGTTAGGTATGGTGTTATTGCTGTGATGTTTTGCGCCAAACATACCATTTTGAATTATGACCAAAAAGTTCAATCTTGGTGAGGTAAATTTTGCAAAAAATACTTCTGTAATCTCCCAAATGCATGTGGGAAGATGTGTTATGGTCAGGTGAAACTGAGGTTGAACATTTTGGACATAATTCCAAAAGGTATTTTTGGCACAAAACATCACCGAAGTAACACCATACCTAACATGAAGTATGGTGGTGGCAGCATTGTTCTTTTGTGCTCTTTTTCTTCAGCTGTAACTGGGGCCTTCATTAGGGAGGAGGGAATTATGAACATTTCCACAGGGGCCGTGGTAGTGGCACAAAATCTTTGGCCCCCTGGTTTAAAGGTGAAGATGCAGAGGAACTAATCTTTCAGAATGACAATTTCTCCAAGCACACGCCTAAAACTACAAAATAATGGCTTCACCAGAATAATATTGAGGTTTTGGAATGGCCCAGACAAGCCACAGGTGCTGCAACTAAGTATTAATTTAAGGGTGTGTATATTTATGCAACCATGTTAATTGACGTTTTTTATTTTCTATTGTTTCCATTTAAAGCTTTATGCTTGTTTCTCAATTGCATTGTACAGGTTAATAGTTTAGATAGAAGGTGGAAAAAGCTGTGAATTTATTTGTCTTTCTGACATTTTTTTACATCACAAAAACCTGACATTTGAAGAGGGGTGTGTAGACTTTTTGAAGGCACTGTACATGGAAAAAATGACAGTAATAATATAAACAAATAAAAAATAGCAATTTGTAAATGCTTTCCTCATAAATCATCACTAAATACTACAAAGAAATATATCTTTGTGTGTTGACTAGGGGTGTAACGATATCGAACCGAACCGACGTATTGTACCGAAAAGACCTGTACCGAGTCGAACAGTGCTGTACAGAGTACCGAAAGGTTGAGTAAAAGGCTACTCTGTTCATGTTTTTATATTATGCTGCTACTACATGCAGAGGCTCGTGCAGAACCCTGAGAGAGAATGCAAGAAAAAACAGGTGTAGAGGCTTGGTCTTTGTGCAACCTTGAGGAGAAAGTACTATTTCTTACACTGATGAAATCTCCTACCCAAAGTAGCAGGTTGAATGTATTTCTTTTTTTTTCGTTTGTATTTTGACAATATTTTGGTGAAATTTACGTGCTGAGGA
Source organism: Engraulis encrasicolus (assembly GCF_034702125.1). Lineage (NCBI taxonomy): Eukaryota > Metazoa > Chordata > Actinopteri > Clupeiformes > Engraulidae > Engraulis > Engraulis encrasicolus. Next base: position 13,344,045 of record NC_085868.1, on the reverse strand, counting down.
AGAAAATGGTTTTCTATTTTGTTCCCATATACTGTACCGAAAATGTACCGAATCGTGACCCTAAAACCGAGGTACGTACCGAACCGTGATTTTTGTGTACCGTTACACCCCCAGTGTTGACTCATCGGTTTGCTAGTCACTTTGTATGCAGCATGAAGTGCAGCATGTTTGGTTAGAATTGTATAGATCCCTCTCCTTTCTAAAGTCTGATAAGGTCAGCGTTTATGCTTACTGGTACATAACAGAGCCTACCAGGTCACAACCTCATTTACTGTGTTGTAACAAGTCAGTAACTGCAAACAATTACTGGGATACAATTGTGTTCGTTCGTTTTAACTTTGGTAGTTTATGTTTCAAGCCAAACCCTACAAAGGTCGGCATAATGGAAGAAAAATATTTGTGCATTCCTTTCATGAAGGCTGTCTCTTCAGTGACAAGTGCACAATATTGGCCCTCAAGGCATAATCGATGCACAATTTCACACATCTAATTCTCCTAAGAAGTCACACTCTGGGCAATTAGAGTGGGCCACTCCAGACAGGGCGTGATGTAGATAGGTGGAGGGGGATTAGTTTCAGCTAACCCGTAACATTGACTGGAGGGAGAGAGGTTAAGAAAAATGGCATATTTTGTTCTTGGGGATCAAGTTATAAAACACTTAAAAAACACACAAGGTCAGCGTGGGATTATACAGTATGTATTGGCCATATGAGAGCAAAGAGGGACGATTGAGAGTCAGAGCAAATTCACGTCAAATTAGAGCTTGGACTTCAGGATTTTCACGATAGCAATATTGCGGTGAGATATTTTTTAGAAAGTAAAATGTTTCAAATATTCCTCCATTCTTTGTCAGGCTTTCACCCTGTAGTGGCATCCATCCATTATAGAGTGTGCATTTCACCCCATGTTGATGTTGTGAGTGCTGTTTGTGTGTTTGGGAGCTGTCTAAATTGCTTCCACTAAATGTGAACATTGGGCAGATCAGCCCACGTAATTTGCGTTCTCACATTATCAGTCATGATAAGGTGCCAAGCGGGGAACGGCTGAGCAACCTGTGGTCAACCATTTAGCTGTCTCTCAGCGATGTCGAAATTTCAGGCAATTGGACAGCTGCAGGTGGTGCAATTATGACATTTAAGATCCATTTCCGCTAAATGCCGGAATGCATGTGGGCAACATGTACTTTAAGTATTTATGCCCACGGCTGAGTGCTATTCAAGCTCGGCCCATTTTGTGACAGCAACATCCGATTACTGCTGTGCCTCTAAGTAGAATTTGCTTCTAACAGGTATGAATTGGAGCCCAGGGGAGCAGGCAAGAAAAAAAACAACCCAACAATGTCGAAATTTATACTTGTCACTTTGTTTCATCATGAGCTAAGCATGCAAGTTTACATCTTTGATGTCACAATCATGGCAGCATTCAAGTGAATGCAAAAAGTATCAATTCTGTCATCAGTGGTGGTCAGAGGAAAGTTCAGAATTGAGACAGGCCCCCTCTTGTTCGTCCACCTCTGTAGGCCCTACGTGGTCCTGCTGTTACAATGATTACAACCTGCTGCAAGCTGCATAAAAGTGCACATTAGCGAATGTACACTGTAACAAATAGCTGTTTATTTACGGCAATTCTGCAACAGCATTCTACTGTTTTTCGAAAAAACAGACAACTACTGTGAAAATATTACTTTGAGTCACATATTGAGCATAAACAGTAAGTACTGCACAATAGCAGTATTCACCGTTGTGGAAAAAACTAGAGATGCACCGGATCCTGATTTTTAGGATCCTGCCGGATACCAGATCCACTGAATAAGATCCTGCCGGATCCGGAACCGGATACCGGATCCTACAAAAGGGTTGAAACTTAAAGTCTACTCGCACACGTGGGCCCTTTTTATTACGTTGGCGCAAACTATTTTTTAGACTCATTGGCTTATTGCCACACTGCCTTCAACGGCCGCTTCCAAAGGGCTTTCACTTCATGCAGCGATTGGGGTTCAGAAAGATTGACTGAAAAGCCTACACTCTAAGAAAATTTCCCTGCAAAATAACGGCAGTTACTGGCAATTATATTTACCTGTAATTCTACTGTTATTTCACACCAAAAATCAAATACAGCTCATTGCTGTTTAATGTATCACAGTATATAAATTTTTTTCAGCAGCAATTGAACTGTTAAATAACAGTACTCTACAGAAAAATAACAGTACATTTCAGTTAAAAAGTTGAATTGTACTGTGTGATGACAGGCAAATACTGGGTCATAGTTGTATTCATGAATATGGCCATGGCAACTTCCCACCCCACCCATCATTCTCCATAACTGTGGTACCCTGGCCATGTTACCACCCCACCCTCCCATCGTTCACCATGACTGGAGTGCCTTGAGCATGATACTATGCCACAATGCTGTATTGAGAAAACGATTTGCGGTGGTCCTTTGAAAGTGTGGGCATGAACAAAATGTCAGAGTACGCAGTGCTATGTTACAATGATAGTGTGCAAGGTGGGCTTTTTACTGTATCTCTTGATGAGCCAATGATGAATATAGCATTGGTCAGTCTTTAAAAAAATATTTTGCACCAAGTAGCACAGCAAACAAGCAGCACTACAAGCTAGCTCTCAAAGCAATGCCTAATTTGCAGCAGGCACATTATATGCCAAAATACCACAAATGATGCCACATACAGCAAACTTTCACAAAGAGGAAAGTGTGCAAGCATGTAAGCAAGCTTGTAGGCAAGCTTGTAGGCAAACAAGTGCTATGCTGTGCCATGCAGGCCAGCCAGCAGGCAGGCAAGCAACTGAAGTGTTGATAGTCCAGATTTATATACAGGTGGAAGAGTACCATGTGACCAGAGTCATCAGGCCCTTGGCAGGTGACGCCCGTAATTGAATAATGGCATAACAGCCCTACTCAGGTGAGGCCAGGCACTGATTAACAGATTGGTTTAGATGGGGCTGCTTGTTGCAAGAGTGTTACAAGTTCTTAAAATGTTTCAGCCATTCACACTTTCATCACTATCAAAATGCATGTGCTACTCACACTTTGCAGCATCAAGCACGTTTTAAGTATTGCAGTTTCCTTAGGAATTGTTTCATCATGCTTGATAGTATCAGATAATCTTTAACCAGTCAGAATGACTTCAGTTCTTCAGGTGGTATTGAAGTTTGATGGTGATCACGGACAAGTGGAGGATGAATGGGTTTCAATGGTGCTGCCTAAAATAACTTGTTATTTTCTAGAGATGCACCGGTTCCGGTTCCGGTTCTGGTTCCGGTTCCGGATCCGTCAGGATAATAGAGTTTTTCACAGGGTCCGGGTCCGGCAGGATCTTAAGCAGTGGATCCGGTATCCGGCATGTTACCTAAAAATCAGGGTCTGGTGCATGTCTAGCCTAGGCTTTTCAGTCTTTCACAACCCCAATCACTGCATGGAGTGAAATCCCTTTGGAAGCGGCTATTGAAGGCAGTGTGGCAATAAGCCAATGAGTCTAAACAATAGTTTGCGCCAACGTAATAAAAAGGGCCCACGTGTGCGAGTAGACTATATGTTTCAAACCTTTTGTAGGATCCGGTATCCGGTTCCGGATCCGGCAGGATCTTATTCAGTGGATCTGGTATCCGGCAGGATCCTAAAAATCAGGATCCGGTGCATCTCTAGTTTTTTCCACAACGGCGAATACTGCTATTGTGCAGTACTTACTGTTTTTGCTCAATATGTGACTCAAAGTAATATTTTCACAGTAGTTGTCTGTTTTTTCGAAAAGCAGTAGAATGCTGTTGCAGAATTTCCGTAAATAAACAGCTATTTGTTACAGTGTAGGCTAGGTAAAAAGTAGAGATGCCCCAGATCCTGATTTTTAGGTAACTGCCGGATACCAGATCCACTGCTTAAGATCCTGCCGGACCCGGACCCTGTGAAAAACTCTATTATCCTGACGGATCCGGAACCGGAACCGGATCCGGTGCATATCTAGAAAATAACAAGTTATTTTAGGCAGCACCATTGAAACCCATTCATCCTCCACTTGTCCGTGATCACCATCAAACTTCAATACCACCTGAAGAACTGAAGTCATTCTGACTGGTTAAAGATTATCTGATACTATCAAGCATGATGAAACAATGTCTAAGGAAACTACAATACTTAAAAAGTGCTTGATGCAGCAAAGTGTGAGTAGCACATGCATTTTGATAGTGATGAAAGAGTGAATGGCTGAAACATTTTAAGAACTTGTAACACTCTTGCAACAAGCAGCCCCATCTAAACCAATCTGCTAATCAGTGCCTGGCCTCACCTGAGTAGGGCTGTTATGCCATTATTCAATTACGGGCGTCACCTGCCAAGGGCCTGATGACTCTGGTCACATGGTACTCTTGCGCCTGTATATAAATCTGGACTATCAACACTTCAGTTGCTTGCCTGCCTGCTGGCTGGCCTGCATGGCACAGCATAGCACTTGTTTGCCTACAAGCTTGCCTACAAGCTTGCTTACATGCTTGCACACTTTCCTCTTTGTGAAAGCTTGCTGTATGTGGCATCATTTGTGGCATTGTTGCATATAATGTGCCTGCTGCAAATTAGGCATTGCTTTGAGAGCTAGCTTGTAGTGCTGCTTGTTTGCTGTGCTACTTGGTGCAAAATATTTTTTTAAAGACTGACCAATGCTATATTCATCATTGGCTCATCAAGCGATACAGTAAAAAGCCCACCTTGCACACTATCATTGTAACAAAGTACTGCGTACTCTGAAATTTTATTCATGCCCACACTTTCAAAGGACCACCGCAAACCATTTTCTCAATACAGCATAGCGCCATAGTATCATGCTCAAGGCACTAGGTGGGGTGGTAACATGGCCAGGGTACCACAGTTATGGAGAATGATGGGTGGGGTGGGAAGTTGCCATGGCCATATTCATGAATACAACTATGACCCAGTATTTGCCTGTCATCACACAGTACAATCTAACTTTTTAACTGAAATGTACTGTTATTTTTCTGTAGAGTACTGTTATTTAACAGTTCAATTGCTGCTGAAAAAATGTTATATACTGTGATACATTAAACAGCAATGAGCTGTATTTGATTTTTGGTGTGAAATAACAGTAGAATTACAGGTAAATATAATTGCCAGTAACTGCCGTTATTTTGCAGGGAAATTTTCTTAGATTGTAGGTGACTTCAGCGTGAGGCGCTTAGATGCTTGTTACATGTATGCACATATTTTTAAATGCAGATTTTTTTTATCCTTTTATGGATAAACACATGTGAATAAAAATAAAAACTCCTTTGAACTTTTGAATTAAACACTCCAAATCTTTGTTTACCTGTAAACGCAAGGCCAAAACCAATGCATTTTCATATATATGTGTGTAAACAGCTTCTTAGGAGAACAGTCAGATTATGCTGAGGATGTTTTGTGTCTCCCTCCAGGCATGAGCTCTGTCGTGCAGTGTTTTTCAGACTTTTTAGTGTTCAAGGACAACATTTTGCTAATTGCACAGCATGCTGTTCCGAGTCCTTATTATGTGCCTTCACGGAGGTGTCCTTCAAATCCACTGCATCTACCTAAATTTGATCACTGAAAATGCATCTCATCACGCAGTGCTTGAACGATGGACACTGCATGCACTAAACCGCCACCATGTTGGTAATGAAATGGAAGAGATGTTGCGTGCAGTTCAGTCAAAGAGTTTGGTCAAGAGTCTAATTCTCCAATGTTGCAGAGACACCAACCTTTTCATGCCAAGCCAAGTATTTTAATGTGTGATAGTTGCCATTTTGGGTGAAGGAAATGTAAATACAACTAAGAGATCAACCGATATTTTGGCGAGTTAATGCTATGCTCACCTACACTTCCAGTGAGGGCTCAGTACATAGTGCCCAAACCTTTCCACAACACTATTCATTAATTTTCCCAGTGCACTGAGTGCACTATGCACCAACCTTCAGTGCACTGACACACGTGCGCAAATGAGACATGAGACACGTATTTCAGTCATGAATTAGACCCATTGATTAGACTACTAAACGGGAAGATGTGACATGCAGGACCAACCTAAAGGAACTAATGCACATGGGTACTCACTACATGGGTATTTGGGTTTTCAAGTATTATCATACATGGCAATTATGAATACTGAAACATAGCCTAGGTCATATTGAACCAGTGAGTAAGATCCATGCATGGCATTGGCCTGACTCTCGCCTAAACTGTTAAGTTCCAGGCAGCTTTGTGAACTCCATTTCTAGGTCTGGGAGAGCACGCGTTGGCTTCACCTTCAGAAAGCATGGCTTTATCCATCATTTGTCAACATTTGCCACCAACAAATTCCTTTAAAAAAGTTTTCTGTTAATCACTAAAGAGTCAATATATTCTATAATATGTCCTGTGACTCCTCAAAGTGAGCCGCCATTTTCTGGCTCGAGACTCAGGATTGCAGACCTATGTGTGGGTGTAGTTCTGCTTAGCTCCACCAGGAGGCTCCGGAGCTACTGTCATTGTATGTTTAATATTTTTGATAGGTGTAAGCTTAATGCCGTGTCCAGACCAAGAGCGAACTACGCTGCCTGGTAGCGTGGGTAACAGAACAAGTTTCGCCTTGAATTCGCTGTATTCGCTGCAGATGCAGCATTGACATGTTTGATTCAGCTAATCACATAACGGCTCTGGCTTGACAGCCTGAGACATTCGGAGATATGAATGTTCCTATTGGTTTTCGCCGAACAGCGTCAGAGCGAATTCGCCTGCGATTAGATTTAGTTTAATAGTCGCTCCTGGCGAATTCTCTTTGGTAGCGCTGGTCGAAAAAGAGAAATAATGACTTCCGTCGCTCCGTTCGCTCCGTTCGCTTTGTTCGCTCCGTTCACTCCGTTTGCTCCTGGTCTGTACACGGCATTAACAGTGGACTTAATTGTGAACTTTTTCACAGTTGACTTTATTGAGAGATGTCTGCAGGCGTGTCAAAATTAGACAGTTAGCCTCTTACTGCACAGGGGGTCGCTGTCGCTATTCACTATTTGCTGAAAATACTCAACTACATCATAACAACATTGCTATGACATCACCGAGAGCCTTAAGTAACAGATTAAGACATAGCCATTACAATTTTGGTGACAGTATGGTTATAACATAGGCTCTGCACTAAGGGATTAAAGAAAAGTGAAAACCCTGCCACAGGGTTTTTTTTTTTGTTAACACTTCATTTTAAGGGTCACTCAACTGTACCTCATTAGTTACAGTGGAATAACTGGTGCAACACCTATGTTATACCATGCATGATTTGTACTTAGAATTCATCATGAATCTACTTCTACTTTTGACACTTCCACACATCTGTCTGCCTGAATATCTTCCACTGCACAGGAGCTGGAGGCTGGTCACCGCTGGACTCCAATAAGTACCAGTGGCTGGAGATCAACCTCTGGGAGCGGACTGAAATCACAGCCATCGCCACTCAGGGCCGATATGGCAGCTCGGACTGGGTCACTGGCTACCAGCTCATGTTCAGTGACACGGGACATAACTGGAGACAGTATCGACAAGAAGACAGCATCGGAGTGAGTTGGCAGACGCCGGCCTGGAAGATTACCTTTCTATTCATTATTTCTCTCTCTCTCTCTCTCTCTCTCTCTCTCTCTCTCTCTCTCTCTCTCTCTCTCTCTCTCTCTCTCTCTCTCTCTCTGTCTCCCTCTGTCTCTCTCTCTCTCTCTCTCTATCGTGTGTGTGTGTGTGTGTGTGTGTGTGTGTGTGTGTGTGTGTGTGTGTGTGTGTGTGTGTGTGTGTGTGTGTGTGTGTGTGTGTGTGTGTGTGTGTGTGTGTGTGCCTTGTTGTGTCACCGCTACATTAATAGTTTCCAGTTGGCTCCCCTATGTGTTAATTTTCTTGCTTTTCTAGTTCTCGGGGGACTTAAACAACAGCTTTTTCATCTCTTTCAAATTCTCACTGACCTTGGAATGTTGGAGTATAGTGAAAAACACAAGGCTGAGTGTTAATAAGAAACAAACAACCTTAGATTACATGACTTCTCTTTCCTTACAATTAACAATTTGTAGCTTTCTTCACTTTCGCCCTCTCCGAGTGGTACTTCTTCTGCGACCGAGACAGAAAAACAAAGCCAAAAGCACATTGTTCCTGGTAAAGTCTCATCCAGTGAAGTCTCACATAGTTTTTGTTTTTAAGTTCCCTCAAGTTGCAGCATGGACCGCATTAGAGGAGCTCCCTAAGAAGGCTTTGTGTTAGGGAAGTTAATTGGCCCTGCCAGTCACACAGCTCTCTGGCTATATGCTCCCATTACAGTCCACGTCAGCCAGCGCATGTGAGAAAAGGATGACTCACAAACGGTCTACATTCTGTCATGTTTGGCTGAAGCTTATACTCTTTTTTTGCACGTTTTAGGGTGTTATTATGATTGCCCCTCTTGTCACCCTGACATGAAGCTAGGAGAGGAGAGGTTTTGGTGGAAGACTTATTTTGCATCTTGACTCGTGGCATATTTCAAAGGGCACTTAAAAGCAAATGAGATGCCTCCCTCACTGGGTACCTCAGCAGGAGACACTGCGGTTTGTTCAACTTTAACGCTTCGCTTCCCCAGTCGGCTGATCCCTTCAAAGACACTGAGGGTGCTTCTACACAGCCCTGAATTACACCAGATAGAACAAATTACAGAAACCTCTGAAGCTGTGTTTTCCTCTATTTAGCTCTTTTCGTTAACCTTGAATGTCTCTTACTGCCAAATACAGGTGGGATGTTAGCATGTGTTCTTCATGTTGTGTTTTTTTTTCTCCCCGGGTCGCGTGTGAAGCATTCTGGGTATTGATTTCTGTTAAAAGGGTGGGTGATTGGGCATGCAGGGTCCAGTGGTCCCGAAAGAGAAGCCGTGGCAGAAGAAGCAGTGTGAAAGTACAGAGCACTCGTATCGATTGCTGGCTGCCTGCATTGTTGCAAGCGACTTTCCCAGGTCAACACCACAGTGAAATTCTCTCACTGTGCTGCTCAAACACACTGACTTGATCTTCCCTGCTCACACTTGATCTTTGCAGCTGGGTTAAGTGTTAAACAGGCTGCCAAGCAAAATGTTCCACTATCAACACCTACTGTACCATGTAACATAGACTGTGTAAAAGACATGAAGTTGATTTTGCAGGTTATGCTTTAGAATTCACAAATATGGGTGGAATGTTGTCAAGTGAATACACTGTTCCGTGTTCTATTCAGTATGTATTTATTATAGAAACGTAGGCCTAATGAATGAATGAATAGCTCAATATGTGTATGGATCATGCACTTAATGGGTCAATATGGACAGTAATTGAATGCAGTGCGCCTTTAATTGACTGAATCACGAGCTGACCTGCTTTGTCACCTTGTTAATCAGACCAAGGTCACAGGTGGAATTCAGAGAGAGAGAGAGCGAGAGAGAGAGAGAGAGAGAGAGAGAGAGAGAGAGAGAGAGAGATATGCATGCCTGACATTGCTTCTTGTCAGATTAAATTCTTGACTAAATACTGTCATTTTTGTCCGTCTATTTTTTTATCATCTGCTGCAGGTGTTTTCAGGGAACACCAATGCTGACAGTGTTGTGCCATTCAAACTGCACCAGCCCATGTTTGCTCGATTCCTAAGAGTTGTTCCCCTGGACTGGAACCCTAATGGAAGGATTGGATTAAGACTGGAAGCATACGGTTGTCAATACAGTAAGTACTTTATGGTGTATAAAATGACAGAGCATGCATAAAATGCTCCCAGACTGAAGCATGCAACCGCCTGAGGCAGAAAAAAAACGTTCACAATCACATTTTGGATGATGAAGCTAAAGTGAGCGAGCTACTAAGTATGCACACAGCATCACTGTTATAAAATGTTTGCCTTTTTTCATTCCTTATCTGCTTAGTCTATTATTTTCGTGATTTGTGATGACAGAAAAGTCTAATAAACCCTCAACACAAATCTGGGTTATGAATCCCAGAGATGAAATTTCTGCTTCTTATCCAGAGAACTTCGCCGTATTATAAATCTGCCATCTGTGAGACTGATTTATGCTCGGCTTTTTTCATGAATACATGATTGTTTTTTAATGGCACCCTTGATTAGAGATACATTATGGCATACATGAGACTGGACATAGCTGATGTGTTGAGCCATGTTCTGAATCATAAGGATTTGTTGAACTCCAGGGAACAGATTAACTGTTCGGCATTTTATTACAGGTATTAGTAATGGTATTTTTTATGCCCGTATTCACTTTCCATCATTAGTGGACAATTAAGCCAGTGAACTGAACACAACCGGCAAGGACTATGGTTAGCACATACAGTAAAACAGCATTTCCAGGTTGAAGCTGTGGTTTTTCAATGCATTGACGCTTGATAAACTTGTGTTGACATTCGAACAAAGGAGACCAAAGGCCCGTCAATCAAAAAAATGGGACACTATGCTAGTGCATCGTATTTGAAGTGCTGTTATTTCAATTTCAGAGAAGTCTGACATATTGCAGGGAATTGTTGAGTGCATTCATTTTAGAGTGTTGGATAAGAGGGGGAGCTGAATGCGTTTTTGCAATGAAATATAAAGTAGAAAGAGAATGCTCTAAGAAACATTTCACACTCATTGATGTACTACTTTTCACTCTACACAGTAAATTTGCTAGTGGGGTCATTCCAGCTGGAATCAGCAAATGGTCCCCACTCGACCCCCTCGGATTTGCTTGAAAAAAATATATGTGATGGCTTCAACATCCAATAGAACATATCCACCATTGCAGATTTCAGCTGTGCATACATTTACCCCAAAAAGTCTGTAATTAAGGAAACCCCCTCCCCCTGATTTGGCGTCACTGCCTGAGTGACCATATTCAGACTTAATTATCTCCAAAACTATTTGTGGTAGGTCCATTATTTTTTCAGGGCTAAGAGTCATAGACCTGATGAGCATACATTACAATTTGCAGCACTGTATGTCAAATTACACCTTAATACTGGCCCTCTACTTTTCTTTGAAATTAAAATTGCAAGGGTTTTCAGATGTCCATAAAAACCTCAAATTTCAACATTCAAGGTTCATCCTTGGTACATGGTCAGATATGTGCCATGACTTTCACATCACATCATATTTAATATAAGGGTCCAATGGTTGTTGAGATGCAGAGGTCCAAAAATGGGCAAAAACTAATTTATACCATTATTTGGAGCAATATTCCCAATCTATGACACCAGTTGTGAACTTGCTGTTTGGTGTCTCTGAAAGATAATATTATTATTCATAACATATCTAAAATTTGGGATGGTGTTTTGCCCCATTATTTTTATAATGAATTTTAAAAACTCATTCCTGTGTGACATGCAGGTGTACCTTAGGAGCCCTGTTACCTTAGAAAAAAAATGGGTTTACTACACCTAAAATGAATAGCCAAGTCAGTGTACACTAAAACCTAAAATCTCTGATACCAAATAGGTGATTTTATACTTGTTCAGCTCAGTATTTCAGTATATCTGACTTAACCCTCAATTCCATCCTAAGAAGGTGGCCAATCCCCTTGATTTTTGTGTTCCATTTTCACACAAAGATGGCGGCTCATGGAGTCAATGGCATAGTTCCAAAATAGTTCCAGGAAGTCAGCATCAAGGGAAGGAAACAAAACACCATTGTTTGGAGCAATATTTCCAATATATGACAGCGGTTGTGAACTTGCTGTTTGTTGTTTCTCGAAGAGGATATTCTTATTAAAGGGACACTGTGTGAGATTTTTAGTTGTTTATATCCAGAATTCATGCTGCCCATTCACTAATGTTACCTTTTTCATGAATACTTACCACCACCATCAAATTCTAAGTATTCATCATGACTGGGAAAATTGCACTTTTCATACATGAAAAGGGGGATCTTCTCCATGGTCCGCCATTTTGAATTTCCAAAAATAGCCATTTTTAGCTGCAAAAATGACTCTACTTGGACCATACTAGAAAATATTAGTTTATTATTATTTAGAAAACTTTCATGTAAAGGTCAAATTTGGCAATTGGCAGCCCAGTTTCAATGAGCAGCATAGTTGCAGTACCCTTTTTGACAATTTCCTGCACAGTGTCCCTTTAACAACATATCTAAAAATTGGGATGGTGTTTTGCCCCTTTATTTGTATAATGCCTTTTCAAATCTCAATGCAGTGTGGCATGCATCCCTCAAATCCATCCAAAGTGGTGTCATGAAAAAAAACCCACCATTTTTTAGAGCAATACCTCCAAAGTATGACACCAGCTGTGAACTTGTTTTTTGTTGTGTCTGTAAGAGGATATTTTTATTAACAACATAGCAAAAAAATAGAATGGTGTTTTGCCTCATTCCTTTTAATGATCGTAAAGCGCATTGCGGTGTGCAGAGGGAAGCGGAAGTGGTGAATTGTTCTGGGCCAAGGACATGGGGGAATCAAGACTGGGTACTCATTACATTGCATGTATTGGGAAGGGGTCTCTTCAGACGACTTTATCCCGAGCCCAGGCAAAGCTGTTTGTTCAGCTCAGTATTTCTGATTTTTTTCAGGGATTCTGGCCTCATCTTTTTAAGTGTACTATCGGCCAGATGATCAAGTGACTACGCAACATGTTCTCACTGGCGCTACGTTAGCAATAAATTCAAGATGGTTGAGAGAAGAACCATTTTGAGAGAAGTCATAAAAAAACAACCTCTGGAAATAAAACAAGGTGTTGATATGATTTCCTTGATGCAACCTTGACTTCCTTGATGGTGATTTAATATTTGAAAAAAAAAATGAAATGTATTAAACAAGTCAGGAACTTTCAATGCTCTGGCCTGTGACAAATTATTTTATACACACTTAACTTTCAATCACTAGCTGCATCTTATGAGTTGACTTTATAAGGTAGCTTGCCATTGTCATTGATGGTGCATTAGGTATCTGCATTCATATTGTTGTGTGCAACCATCCATCATTGGCAATTCAATGAGGAACACCTGAATGAAACTTTGAATGAAACTTTATTGTCATTGTACAGGTACAATGAAATTGGTACCTTGAAGGACAATGACAACATAGGTATTGATTTCAGTAAGGATACCACCACCATGCTCAGGGCACTTCGGTCAGGGGAGGATGATGGGGGGCGGGAAGTTCTACAATCAGGATACCTCTTTACAAACTGTCTCCTCCTATGTGTCATCTCTAATCAACTTTTACTTTCCTATGCGACCATAAAACAGTCCCACCCCCGCCAACAGTCACCACGACAGAGGTACCCTGACTGTAGAACTGTGCCCCGCCCCCAATCCACCACCATATCTGAACGCTTTTGCATGCTGCAAAGCTTCTTTTCGGCTTCCATCAACTCACTTGGATCAGTGTGATGATGACCTTTACAAGTAATGAACATTGTCTACAAGTATCCAAACCATGATTGTTGTAATCACTGCTGCTAACTTGCAATCCACTTGTCAGCATTGCTGTGGTATAATATTATAATGATGCAAGCAGCTGAATTAGATCACAACAATGTGACAAGAACCACATGGTTGTCTGGTGCCAATATGAACTTCTGTGCCTTCAATATTCACCTGATATTGAATACTGCATGCAAGCAAACTCTACTAACTAAAACTCCAGGACCATGCTGTCTGAGGGAATCTCTAGCCAGTATGAATTAAGTTATTTTGCAATACAGCTGATAACTTAACGAGTAAGATACAAGCTTCATAGCAAATATAAAGTTACAGGTGCTGATTGAAAGACTAGTTAGGATGGGAGTCCTTGTTGCAAACAAGAGTGCTACAATTCTTTAATCCTCTCCTATTTCATCACTTTATTCCAAGACTACTACTACCGCTACCACTACTACTACTACTACTACTACTACTACTACTACTACTAAAATGATGATGATGATGATGATGATGATTATGATTTTACAATTAAAATAATTAATGTCTATCAAAGCCATGTGCAATGTGCTATTCTTGCTGTGTGGCATCAATCAGTTCATTTACAAGTGTTATGGTTTCCCTAGAATTTGCTTTGTCATTCACAGGGTAGCCATCTTGTTTTCACTATTAAGGTGACATCAGAGCCATGGATTTGAGAGTTGCGACAAGTCGGTTGGTGACATGGTCCTCATAGCTTCAAGTAATTGTAGCCAATTGAGATTTTGAAGTCCGTTATAAAAAGAATGAGGCAAAACACCATCCCAATTTTTTTATATGTTGTTAAAAAAAACATCCTCTTTCAGAAACACCAAACAGAAAGTTCCTAACTAGTGTCATAGATTGGAAATATTGCTCCAAACATTGGTGCAGATTAATTATTTCTCATCTTTGGACCTCTGTATCTCAACAACCATAGGAGCCTTTTGTTAGATGTACTATGATGTGAAAGTCATGGTACATATCAGACCATTTACCAAGGATGAACCTTACTTGTAGAACTTTGAGGGTTTTACAGACATTTGGAAACCCTAGAACATATGATATCTACAAAAAGTAGAGGCACATTATTACGGTGTGATTTGACTTACAGTGCTGCAAATTGTAATATATGATATTCAGGTCTGGGACTCTTAGCCCTGAAAATATAATGAATCTGACACAAACAGTTCTGGAGATAATTGAGTCTGAACATGGTCACTCATGCAATGTCGCTAAAACAAGCGTAGGGGGTGTACTTATTTACAGATTTTTTGTGCCAAAAGTATCTAGAGCTGAGTTCTGATATTGTGGATATGATCTATTGGATGTTTAAGCCATCACATACATTTTTTTCAGGCAAATCCGAGGGGGTCGAGTGGGAGATTTTTCAGAAATTTGCTGATTCCAGCTGGAATGACCCAGTGTTAATTTTGCAGTGTTAAGGCTTATTAACACTATTGGAGTAATTCCAACACCAAATGGAGTGAGATGCTCTCCAGTGTCAGTGACAAATGAAGTTGTTAAATTGTGTGGAGTTAGAAGTACTCCAGAGAGCCCCTGCCTCCTCGAGGTGATGGAGTTTGTCCGTGCCATCCCCGAAACTGCTTTACTCTTTATAGTGTTAGCTTAACACTATAAATCTAACACCAGTGTTTAACACTGATCTGGAGCAGGACCAAATAGACACTAGAACAGTGTTAATTTTAACTCTTTAAGTGTTATTGTAACACTACATAATTTACTGTGTAGGGAGTCGTTATGGACATTTCTGGACAGAAGATGGATTAAAAAATGAATGAACAAGTTAATGAGCAAATGTATTCTGTCCTGATAACTTTATACTTGTCACTGAACCGTTTCTCTAATGATGTTTTGTGTTGATGGTAATACAGTTCTAATGAGGCCGTTCGATCTTGCGTTTGTAGAGTCCGATGTGATGGAGTTTGATGGGAGTAGCTCAGTGCTCTACAAATTCAGTCCCAACTCCAGTCAAGCACCCAAAGACAAGCTGTCCCTGAAGTTCAAAACCATGCTCAACTCAGGCACTCTCATCCACATGGAAGGAACGCATGGGCCAAGCTTAACGGTGGAACTAGTGAAGGGAAAACTATTATTTCATCTCAGCAAAGGTAATTAATTCTACTTCATTTACTAAAATTAGTACAATACACTGTAGAGGTCATATAATGTATGCAATCTACATGTTTTAAAGAATCTGCATTATTTTGTATGTGTGTGTGTGTGCATGTGCGTGTGCGTGTGCGTGTGCGTGTGCGTGCGTGTGTGTGTGATGCTATTATGCAGCTATGTTTTTGGAGAGAACTGTAAAAAATTGGTGCTGTTGCCTTCTACTTTTTATAGTGAAATTCAAACATGAACGTACAATTTACAATTGATTACTAAATTTTGTACCGAGCTATGACTGAAATGACCAAATTTAAGAGGAAGATTGTGCTAAACAGTAGGTGGATAAGGATATAGATAAGTATATATTCAGGTTTACTGTTTAGAGCTTTTACGAAACATTTAAAGGTGATCCATTACAAAAATGTCAGTGTAGTATTCCCTTACTTCCTTAATTGATCTTGAATCCATCAACCCTCTTAATTGGCCTTTTTAAGAACTGTCTTAATCAGACATTACTTACTCAATGCAAAGTTTAATCTCCTCCTTATTTGTGTACGGCCCTCTGTCTGTATATTCACCGCTTACATGAGGTTTTCAGTGTGGATAAGGTCAGGAGACAGAGATGGCCAATCCAAGAATCACTTCCCCTTGAAGACTATTGGGGATAAGAGGGATGTGGTGGACCTCGCAGTGAGATGCAGCATTATCTAACATGAAAATTAGGTTGCTCTTCAAGGAGTTTGATTTTTTTCTGTTGAACCACAGCCTGAATTGTCACTAAATCTTTCACACAGTGTCCCTTAAATTCAGTTTCAGTCCTTTCGCCACTTCATATGACCTCAGGGTAGTGGT
Organism: Engraulis encrasicolus; assembly: GCF_034702125.1. Taxonomy (NCBI): domain Eukaryota; kingdom Metazoa; phylum Chordata; class Actinopteri; order Clupeiformes; family Engraulidae; genus Engraulis; species Engraulis encrasicolus. Next base: position 13,327,653 of record NC_085868.1, on the reverse strand, counting down.
GGAGCTGGGAGGGAATTATCAGCACCGTCTTAAGCCGGGCATACACTGTGCAATATTTTCACTTGTGGGTATTAAAGGGGTATGCCACTATTTTGGGGCTTAATACGGTTAAAATAGTTGGCCAGGGTTTATAAAAGTGGTAAAGTGTCTTATTTTTCATGTTAAGCGTTGTTAAAAGCGTAAGTTAAAAGAGGGAATATGTCGCGAAGCTAGTGAAAGTCAATGGATCCGTGTAACATGTTAAGCCCCAAAATAGTGGCATACCCCTTTAAGCTCCTGCTCACACTGCACGATGGAATTTCACTATTTAAAAGTTCACATCTCACGACTCACGTCCTCACACTATACGAGCCGACAGTCGGATGCGAGCCAAATGCTTCCACTGTGCGACGCGACAGGCATGTTTCCCCGGTCTGCAAAGGAGGGAACATGCGCACCTGAGGTGGAGATGAGGTTGCGCTCAACAGCAAATCACACTCCCCTATTAATTTGTGCATGTGAAGTGTCAAATCGGGTCGTAGCACTGCTTTAACTGTGCAATTTCGGCACGAGCCACGACCAGGATTTAAAACAGTTTTGATTTTCTTGCGACCCTGAGATTGCACGATCGTGAGGCGAAATCGCTTGTCATTACCCCATGTACACTGCACGACGCGAGACTCACGATTGACCTGCGATTGAGCAAAAAATCGTCCAGACTCCCAAAAAGTTGCGCGAGTGCCAAATCCTGGCAAAATAGGGGCAGAAGTCGCACAGTGTATGCCCAGCTTTAGTTGGACCCTTGTTTGACAAAAAATGGGGATGAAGCTAAATTCCGCAAATTTTGTGGACATATAGATTTTCATGCAAGATGATGCTTCGTCACACTCTGCAAGATTGACCACATCAATCAGTATTTATACGTATATTCATCCTTGGAATTGACAATGTAAAGCAGAAGCACCATTAATATCCCCACCATGTATTTTTTACACAATAGTATTATCCACACTGCATATGCTTGCTCATTCACCACAATTTAATGTCTGCTTCTTTTGTGAAGTTCTTGTGAACTTAGTAGAACTTAGTAGAAAAAGTCTACACTTAAAACAATTATTCAAGTTTGTCCTCATTTAAATACACTCCCCACAATTCTTGTGTGGTCTGTGTCATCACCATTAGTAACCCAGCTGCCATTTCCCTTTGCCTTCACATTGTTTCTCATTCCTTCCCATTTACATTTCATTTCCTCGTCCACAGCTCATTAGAAGGGACACTTTTAGGAGTCGGGAGTTTATTTACATCATCAGTCAGTCAGAGCTCCTCCTCCACTGGGATATGCTCATTCCGTATTCATCCTCACTCACAGTACAGTACTGTAGCTTCAGAGAGTAGCTCTCTAGTTTAAGGGATGGGCATCAACAATAGCCTTGTGAATTATGTACAGAAAGCACGAGCAAGCAAAGTGATCTGTGGAAAAAAAACTAGAATTTGACAGAAAGTAGACAGAGTAGTCATACTGTACTAAAACACTTCTGAAGTATTTTAATCATGTTATGGCCATCAAGGCATTTTAACTACAAAGAAGATGAATGCCTTGGTATTCTTCAACTTTTATATATTTATATCTCTATTTATATAATAAACCAAGCCTGTCACCAAAGAGCACCATCTTTTGTAAGAACTAGCAGTTTCAGATCTCCAGTTCTCCAACTGGACTTGATTCTGTATTCATACAGCAGTTCTGATTATGTTCCATATCCCCTCATGAAGGCCCAGAGATGGGCCACAGAGATCAGAGGCTGCTGCCTTCCTTCCTTCCTCTGGGCCAAGTTAGGCCAGACCAGGGCTTGATGGGCTCAGACACATCCTCCTCTTTACTGCCATGGCTGTAGCCAGGAATTTGAAATAAGGGAGGTCCATAGGGCACGCACAGCGCGCCAGAAATTTTGCAAAAAGGTGCACTGTGTAGGATGTTGCCCGGAGTATCTTTGGTAACTATGCTGCTCATTGAAACTATGCTGTTTTTTTTGCCAATTTTGGTCTTTTCATTAATATTTGCTAACTAATGAACTACTGTTTACTAGTATGAACACAGTTTACCATATGTTTTGCAGCTGAAAAGATTTCTGGAAATTCAAAATGGCGGACAATGGAGAAGATCCCCTTTTTCATGTATGAAAAATATTATTTTCTCTAAAAATAAGAGAGGTCCGGACCTCCCTTACCTCATATGTGGCTACGGCCATGTTTACTGTGCTAATGATGGCAGGCAGTGCTGAGGATGTGAACACTTGCCAAGCCCATGTGGGGGTACGGCAGAGGGATAAAGGGGAAGTGGAGAGTGCGTGATAGAGAGGAAGAGAGAGAGAGAAACAGAGAGTGTGGAAGAAAAAAGAGAGGGTAAAGCGTTCAGGTGTTGTCAGAGACTGAGCACGCTTGTTGTGCGAGCAACAGCAGCTCTCCTCTCTTCTCTTCTCCTCTCCTCTCCTCTCCTCTCCTCTCCTCTCCTCTCCTCTCCTCTCCTCTCGTGTCTGATGACCAATTCGCTCAGCGATGCCATCTGTCCATGCGGCACGAGGAAGAGATGCTCGCCAGCCAGCCAGTTCCCACAGGGACCGCTCTCGTAGCGCTTATCGCAGATCGTAGCAACTCTCTGCACAACACTAATGGCATCGTGTAGTGTAGGCAGCCGAAGCTCTACACTGGAGGCGAGAGACGTCGTTGTGCCTCTTGAGCTTACTGAGCTGCAGTTTAATCCTGAGCCAGGACTAGATGGATAAGTCGTGAAGTGCATCTGCTTTTTTCTTTGATTTAGCATAACAAAAACGACGGAGGAATGCTCGGCTATAAGTGGGTGGCTTTTGATAAGAGGGAAAAAGAAATGTAAAGTGTGCTCTTTGGGCTGTGGCAGTTATTCAGAATGGCTTGCATGCATTATGTAGATCCCATCCTATAGATTATTTAAATTTCACCATTAAGCAGGTGCTGGTACAGACGGGCTTCTATGTGGCTTGACTGAGTGACATCAGGCGAACCTCCGTTCAATTCCTTTGCTTAATTCTACCATCTAGGACTTAAAAGGCACACTGAAGTTTTCACTTCAAGGATCATTTCTGCCAAGTAGAGTGAGCTTCAGAGGCCACTTCTTCTCCATTACCTACTGAGCTTGATGAGTTTTGGAACCATTCCATTTCACCATATTGTGAAAGGTTGTGTGAGTATGTGTGCTACTGTAATCTGATGAGTTCAGAGAGGGGAGTTTTTGTCTTACAACTTAAGGACACTGCATGGTTTTCAGGGTTGTGCTTTTGTAACAGTACAGCTGGTGTACTGCATGCATGTAAAGAGGGTGGGAGATAATGGCCCATGACCATATTGAAATCTGAACGGTAACACTGTACTGCCGGCGTCATAAGTATGACATAACAGTGTCATAACAGTGTCGTAACGCAGTCATGCATGTGTCATAAACACTTTTTGACTGTCATTAAGTGATATTCTTTTATGGTGAAGACAGCCCTTACAATGTCAACTTTTCATGATCATAAAATATTGTTTATCATAAAATATCATGTTTATGACTCATCCATGACTGTGTCATGACAGTCAAACATATGACACTGGCTTTAAGTAAGTCTTATCAGGTAACACTATATTAATGGAAGACTGAGTAAGCTAAAATAATCATTTTCTTAATAGTTTTTTTTTTCTTTTTTGATTTTCATGATTGTTAATTTTGGTTGTTTCCACCCTGCTCAGATTTAACCAAAGCTACCTAGTAGTACCTGTTTAAGATACACACTTCAATCTGTCTTTCCAGGCTAAGCTAGTAGGCCATACTAGATGCTCTTCCTACCTCTCAAGTCACAACTCCTCTTCGGTCTCATAATTTTATTCTGGACAGATAAAGTAGCATACAGTAGTCTACCTGGAACAGTTATCATGTCTTAATTTAATAATTTCTGAAATATGGTAGCAGTGGGGCAGACAGGAGCCATCTCTTGGGAAGCACTATGTTCCGCTTTATCGCACAGCACAAAAGGCTCAAAATGGAACAGCATGACTGATTCAGAAATAGGTGACATGCTAGCGCTATCTCAGGCTAGTAGCACGGACATGCTTGAAATTAGCACATCAGACGCGGATCATATTTAACACATAACATTCTGAGATATCAGCCACATCCACAAAGTGAACAATCATCTTGGGGGAAAAATACAATTGTTTGCAATAAAACACTTGTCTTCTCATCTCTATTGGAGCATACAAGGCGTCTAAGTAATAACAGGCCCAGAGTAGCCAATGTGGCTGGATTGGTGGCATGACCATTTGTGTTTTTGGAGGCTATTTATGGTTGGCTATTACCCTTTCTTTTCTTAGATTAAGTCATGAACTCTTCATATGTTTAACATGTTGTAGCAAATAATGTTAGAATTCTATATATCAAATTTGATGCATCATGTATTTATGGAAATCTACTTGCATTTACTTACTAAATTATAATGTATTTTTACCATCGGAAATATATTGTAAATTTCATAGTATCACAGAAGTAATAATATAATATCATAGCAACTTTAAGTACTTCAGAAGATATTACCTTTAAAAAAAACAAACAAAAACATCTATAAACATATCTTACTTGTTAAGAGAGTGTAAAGTATTCAATTATTTTGAATTATGTATTTTCAAATGTCACCCACATCTGCTGTGGGAAATGTAACATCAACACAATCTTATCCCAACTTCTCAGTTTCTTTCATTGACCAGGCTGCATTTTTTGACGTCCAGGGCATACCTGCCACATTGCATCTTGACGAGGTCGCCTAAACCTAGGCCTTTCCCTAACCCTAACCGTCAGTGAAGTTATGCTGCCACAATGGGTCGCCTTGAGGCAGACATCACTTTTTTACTTCAAGGGCATACCTTGAATGTCAGAAATCGCATTCTGGTCAAAGGTAGTCAGAAATTGATGAGTTGGGATGATACACTGCAGCAAGAGTATTCCTGCGCTTAAACAAGGGCCATCTAAAAATGTCAGGATCCTGCTCAACCTCCAATTAAATTGTCAGATAAGTTTTTCTAAACTTTAAATGCATTAAACATGATTTTGATTGGTAATAAATTCCATAAAATTCCATAAAAAATCATTAAAGCCTGAGGTATCAAATATACATTTTATATATCCAAAACGGTCAAAGAATTGTGCAATTTTACGGCCCAATATTGAGATACATACCAGAAAATCTGAATTGTCTGTCTATTCTGTTATATTTCAGGATTTACAGGGTGAACAATCACTGACAAAACAATTCTCTCATTATGGGTCACAAGTCTCACACATACCGGTATATCACAGAATCATAAAATCCCTTTGCACTCTCTGCACATAATAACTAGGGTTCTATACTAGCAAACATGAAAATGCCCCAAACCCAGACAGGGCATAGCATGAGCATTGCCATGAGATAAGTCTTCATTTTTGAATACTTACACATAATAGGGAAATGGATGTTCATTCAAGATCAGCATTTATAAATACATGTAAGCAGTTCTGTGGTGTTGCCTGTCAATCGTTTTATGTGGTGATGAATTTTATTAGTGCTGCATACACAAACACCTAGTATTCAAATGTATTAATTATATGCTATATCAGGGAATATACTACAATGTCATTTGAGGAGCAAATCTCCCTCAACTAATTGTCTATGTGTGCCTAATTTGCAATATATACCAAATAATTCAAGAGCATTTTTTTTCCAAATCCCAAATTCCAAGATCCAAAATTCAGAGCTGGAAACAAATTGTGTCTGGTTTTCGACAGGTCTGGTCTTGACAAGTGTGTCGCATAGTGCATTTCCATTCCTTTCTTCCTCCTCTAACAAACCAACTGGAGAGGTGAAAATTAAATCCATCCGTTGTTATGACGGACGAGAGATTGCATGTTGCTCGGCTGGTGCTGATTGGGATACCGAGTGACAAAGTAGCTGAGCTGCTGCTGCTGCTCTTCCGCCTCTCTCTTTCTACATCTCCCTTTGTCACTTTCTGTATTTCTCTATCCATGTTATCCTCTCTGTCTCAGTCATGTGCACTCTCTTCTGCACTCACATTGTCTCTCTTCCTTATCTCTTTATTTCTTATTTATTTCTCCTTCCATTATTTTCTCCTTATTTCTCTTTATTCTCTCTTTTTTCTTACTTTCCTCTTTCCTCTTCTCTCTCTCTCTCTCTCTCTCTCTCTCTCTCTCTCTCTCTCTCTCTCTCTCTCTCTCTCTCTCTCTCTAATCTGTTGTCTCTGTTTACCTCCTTATCATCCCCATCCCCTTGCATTTCTCCATTCTCATTTTCATCCTCCTGGCTCATTTCAGCTATGTCAGTTTTGTTGTGCAGAACTGTGCGTCCTTCACGAGACATGTGCTGTATATATTCCTACAACATTCATCACACCCCACTTTACATACATTCATACCTGGCTGCTCTGCATTCATATGTAGACACATTTATATGTCTGACTACACATAGGCTGTTGCCAAGATTATTTGTACACTGTGACAGATGTGTCTTCTTTTTGAGAAGGCACCAGACAATTGGCATTGTGCTTTGGGTCTTTATCTTTCTGGGAGATGTGACAATATGTCATCACATTTGTTATGGCATAAAGCAGGTCTGGCAGGACTTTGTATGTACGGAATATAATGTCACCCAGTCTTCTGTGGTGACATCAGCTGTCTATTTGTTAAAAAAATTTCTCAGGCATTCATTTTGGTCTCTTCTATCAGCCACTGCATTGCATGACTCCATCTAAGCTAACCTTTAATAGAACAAAAAGAAAATGTCTCTCTCTTCTATGATGGAAATATACAAAAGTCTATCTGTGTGTGCTAAGGCCCAGGCCTCTTCATTCTCATTGATCCCAGCTCATTTAAAGAAGTGGTTTAGTTTATCTCGCTAATGTGAAGAGAAATTCACTCTCCCTTGTGAGAGTTCAAGCTACCGTACGCACAGTACTGGCGGCAGTGCTGTAAAATAAGTCAAGGTCAAATGGCATATCTACTGAAGGACACTTAATTCCTTGCAGTTCAATTTTGGTATTATTACACTTTTTTCCAAATGTCAGCACGATGAAGGCACTGTGAGAGAGCTTCAAAATGTCCCCTTTTTTAACCTCTCAAAGGACATGAAGTGGGTAGGACGAATCCAAAGAGCGCCAGAGCCGGAACTAAATTAACCCTGTAAGGCCTGAACTATGAAATGATAGACAAAAAAATGTATTTTTGAGTAGCCCATTTATCTCAACATTGGTGCTTATTTAAGCCAGAGAAATAGTCGAGTAAATCTATAGAAAAAAAAACCACCCAACCCCCCAAAACATGATACAAAAGGTTTTTCCCAACTGATTTTGATACATCTAGGTGTCCTTACTAACATGTTAAAAACCTAGTAAATCTGACCTAATAATAATGGGTACGAAAAATTCCAACTCCTGTCTCTGGATGATTACATGTTTGTGTTTCATGTTTGTGTTGTGTTTCATGTTTGTGTTTGTGTATCTTTGACTATATCCAATCTCCTCATAAATGTGCGAGTCTGACTCATTGTCCATGGCTTACAGTCCCCATTCCACCTGTCGCCCGGCCAGTAATTTCATGGTCTGTTTGCCTGTACAATAGGACGGGAACATGAAATGGCTCTCTGTGGTCCAGTCCATTTCTTTAGAACCGCAGTGCATACTGTCAGCCTGTTTCCTGCTCACAAAAGGCTCTGTCTTTTCCCTGGCTGTGATGATGTGACGCTCTATCATTTAGTTTTTTTGTTACTTTTCACCAGCCATGGCTAGAAGCAGGCGGAAATTCAGAGCTCAGTATGGGCGCCACACACTTCAAAAGGTCTTTTGCTGTCTGTGCTTCAGACTTAAACGGACAGCTGTCCTCTTAACACACAAGGACACACACACACACACACACACACACACACACACACACACACACACTCACACTCACACTCACACTCACACACACACACACACACACACACACATACGAGAGATGTGCTGTTCAAAAGTAATAGCGAAGACTTTAAAAAAGAAAAAGAGGCCGTCTCCTTCTTCTTGTGTGAAAAATAGATCAATATTAAGCCTTGTTCTGTAGGAACAACTGACAAGGTCTAAAAAATAAAGCCTGTTATGCTGACGCACCAGGGAAAGTTGGTATTAGCCAGACCAACATTACTTCTTAATTCCTGGAGTTGGTAATAGCAAGGCAAACACATGTACTCTAGACATTACTTATTGCTTCCTTGTAAAAGACCTGCTGAATTGACTTCCTGCAGTACTGTGGACAGATGCTCATTTTTGGCAAAGACTCTTGCCTCAGCAGTATATGAGAGAAGAGGAGAGAGAGAGACGGAGACTGTGTGTCTCAAATGGCACTCTTGCGCACTTTGGTCACTGTTGCCTCTTTTCCACTACGGGTTTTCTGGTAGGCCTTCTGATCGACACAACTCGACTCGGCCGCCACATTTTGCTTTACGATTGAGCTGTGTCGTGCCTATTCGAAAAGTAAAAAGTGGCAGACCGATCGCGTTGTGTCGAGCTGTAGGCCTACCAGAAAACTGGCAGTGGAAAAGAGGCATATGTTTCTGTGCATACTGGGGTGGTCACACTGAAAATTCAGTACACTGAAAAGGAAATGGATGCTACCCTAATAGCAGTCAAAAATGCAGTGCATGAACGATGGAAACTTTCCCATCATGCTATGCACTAAAGACCTCAGTGCACAGTGTGCACTATGCACTAAACCTCAGTGCACTGACAGAAGTGTGCCATTTGACAGAGAGAGAGAGAGAGAGAGAGAGAGAGAGAGAGAGAGAGAGAGAGAGAGAGAGAGAGAGAGGAAATAAATAAACAGGATATAAATAAATAGCATCACAAAGATTTATGCTTAGCATCCTATGCCATTTCATTTCTCCTGCAGTTTACCTTACAGACATCAAAATGTCTGTTGATATTGTGCCTCAGTGACTCCCATTTGGCCCCAATTCCTCACCGGCGTTGGCAATATTTATCGGGCGTGCAAAGAGCGAGAGGTCATTCCAAACAGCTCTGGCAACAAATGCATTCATGGCCACAGGGGCGCATTAACCTGGGGAATATCGTGCACACTTAATTGCCCCCAGTGTTATGGGGTTTGTATTGAGCTCTGCGGAAGATGGAAGATGCTTTCTGTGAGCGAGTGTTTAGGGGTTCAATAGGGGGAAGGGCACTATGTGGTGGCATGGATGTTGTGTGGTGTCGGGATCAATATGACCTTTATGATGAAGTGGCACCAGACTGACACTGTGATCACCGCTGCTACTGTGTGAAGCACAATGAAGTGACTGAGTCGTTGAGACATTCGATCTCTGTGACATGCTAGCATGCTTTGGATTTGAGTGCGTAACAGCGGAGGCATCAATTCCAGGAGCAGAAAGTATAAAGCCTTGCCATGTTTTCGTTCTAACACAGGTGGCTTTATAACGTATGTAGCTGATTTATCCACCTTGAATGGTCATTGCAATTGTATACATTGCATAACCTTACATTAGGTTATTTTTTGAAAGGAAAAGAACATGCACTGTACATTCAGGGGTGAAGCAACTGTATTCTAAATGGATGAGTTTACAGAATGGCATGTTGTCATACAGAACTGTAAGCAGTAATCCATCCAGTCATTTGTGCTATTTTGATAGAAAGAAAAGAATAAGGAAAAACAAGCAGTTGCTCCATGGCCCAGAAGATGCTATGAAATGATGTTGTTCTCTGGAGCCTGCCATGAGTGCCCCAATTATTATTGTCTAGGGGAGATGTAATGAGATAATCTGCATTAGAGTCACATAGAAACAGCCACTCCACCGAGAGAAAGAGGGGGAGAGAGAGAGAGAGAGAGAGAGAGAGAGAGAGAGAGAGAGAGAGAGAGAGAGAGAGAGAGAGAGAGAGAGAGAGAGAGAGAGAGAGAGAGAGAGAGAGAGAGGCTTTCTACGCCCTCAAAACACACTGTTACTCATAAGAACCCTCAAACACGTTTTCTTTCTCTTTCCTCTTTCTTCTCTCCCTTCAGAAATACACCTGAACACTCCTTCCCTTTTCTAGTAATTGTGTGTCTAGTTACAGCAGCAACGACATCCATGATGACAAATGCAGAACAGCTGCGACAGCGGCTTTTCTGAAAGCGCAGTCACTGATATTGTGTACAACTCACCTATGAGTTTCTAAAGGCGTTTGGATATTGGGCCTAATTGGGCCAGTGTCACTACTTATTTCCAGCCACTCTCTGTTCTCTCCCTGCTTCTGGCAACATGTTTGTACAGGAAAAGGCTGGAATAT